>NW_024755445.1:532500-698960 GCF_018991925.1 Homarus americanus
TCATTCCCTGGCATATCGATCTGCATTCTCATCGTCCCCGTTATGCACTTAACTATGCATTCAGCCATGCTCGTTCCATTGGCAATTTACTCATCGACCGAGGCAGGTAACAATGCCAGTGATGCAAGTCTGGCTCGCTCAGGTCTAGGCAATTTGCAAAAGACTTTTCTCCTAAAACTTTGCAAAGTCGTTTATTTTCAAAATTCGCCAAGATGTTTTTCACTTTCATTGGTCAGTTTTTTTCAAAGTTCTCAAAGGTTTTTTTTTACTCTCACGACTTATATTAAAATTTCGCGGTCTGCTGTTATCAATATCATCATTTAAAATCCTATATTGTCCAATGCTTCAGAGACTTTTTCATTCTCACTCTTCGAAAACTCTTTTTACTTTCAACTTTCCCAAAGTAATCTACAAAGTTCGCCAGGTCATATTTTCTTCCCCCCAAAAAAAAATTCGCCAAAATCTATTATCCTCAAACTTCGCCCTTCGCCTTCTTTTTAAACTTTAAAATAATTAAATCTTCAAAAATTCGCAATGTATACTGACTTCAAAATTCGCTAGAGCTTCATTCCTTCAAATTTCGCAGAGTTTGTTATGCTCAAGGTCCGCAAACTCTATTACTTTCAAAATGCATCGCGTCTCTTCAAAAGTCACCAACTATTTCAGTCTCTTCCTGCCTAACATCTTTTTATTTTCAACCTTCACAAAGTACCCGGGAAACTTAGCATGTTCAAGTCAGCCTTTGATCTGGGAGCAATGGCGTGGTAAGAGCTCTTTGAGGCGGTCTAATTGGTTATTTTCTTGGAGATTAATATGGTTACGAAGAGAGGGAGAGGGAGGGGTGACGAGGAGAGGATGGAAGGGAGGTAACGAGGACAGGAAGTGTGAGAGAAACAGGAACTGGGGAAGAGAAGGAGGAGAGAGGGGCAACGGACAGAGAGAAATAGAAAAAAGAATGAGTTTTTTAGAGAGAGAGAGAGACAGAGACAGAGAAACATAATGGGAAGAAAAGAGAAAATAAATTGAATAAGTACAGTAAATAGAAGAAAGGAAGGACTGCAAAATGTACAAGAATAAGGACGATGGAGGTAAGGGGAAAGGTGAAGAAGAAGAATGAAAGATAAGGCAACGGAAGATGAGAGGAACGAGAAGAGAATGAGAGGTGAAGCGAAATGAGAGATAGAGGAAGGAGAAAATAAACATTGGGAGAAGTATAGACAGAAAGTGCTCGTCGTGAAGGGAAGGATAGAAGGAAGAAAGGAAAGAGGAGAAAAGGTGAGGAAAAAATGAGGAAAGGAAGGGCGGAAACCTGAGAGAATGAAAGAGGGGGAAAGAAAAAACCTAGAAAGTTTCATTATTTCACTAATCTTTTCTTTATCAAGTTTTCCCATAAGAATTAAGAACCTTTAACATGAAAAAAAAAAACGAAACTGAACTCAAATCTATAATAAATCCTCGACTTTGGTTAGGTTAGGTTGGGTTAGGTTAGGTTCGGTTTGGTTAAGTTGGGTTAGGTTAGGTTAGGTTGGGTTAGGTTAAGATACGAAAGCGGAGACACTGATAAAACATCAATAAATACAAACAAAAATAACAGATACACAGATAAGACGAGAATAAACTTAAATGCAAAATAGATTAGATAACATTGATTGACGTGAAGATGTGATAGATGTGAAGAAAATAGTCCCATTTATGTGTTGTCTTCCATTGTCTTCACGAGATATTTTCATCACGTACTTTGATCTCGATACTAAACCGGTTTTATGTCGAGCTGAGAGTCGCACCGGGCATAAACTCAAGGACACCTGCCTCTTAAACCTACCTGCTAATTTTCGCTAGTTTTATACTGTCTTAACCTTGCACTCTCCCTCCCCCCCTTCCTAATCCACTTTCCCTTCCCATCTTCAGCTTCCCCTCCCAGCTGTTCCTCCTTCCACTCCCTCTCCCCCTC
Source organism: Homarus americanus (assembly GCF_018991925.1). Classification (NCBI taxonomy): domain Eukaryota; kingdom Metazoa; phylum Arthropoda; class Malacostraca; order Decapoda; family Nephropidae; genus Homarus; species Homarus americanus. The sequence goes on from NW_024755445.1 coordinate 534,452, forward strand.
TCCCTCCTTCATCCCTATAATCCACCAGTCCCTCTCCTTCTGCGTCTCTGTTTTGTCTTTCGTCTTTCTCTTCTGTGTAGTACTATTTCTCTTTTCCTTTTCCCTCCATGATTTTCCTCTCACTGATCCACCTGACTTTCCTCCTTGATCCACCTGTGTGTGTGTGTGTGTGTGTGTGTGTGTGGGTGTGTGTGTGTCCTGAATTATCCTATAGAATTGAAACTGCTCGTATAAGGATCTCTTAGTGTTGCCATGTGGTGATTATCCCTTAAAAATATCCTCTTTACTTTAAAACACTTAAAATTAATGTTATTTTCAAGAATTTAAATGCATATAGGAACTAATTAGATATCCTTTTGTTAGTTCCTGTGGATGTGTTTACAAGATCATAAGTAAACACTGCAATAATGTTTACAGTGAGCAAATGATGAAGGTCTCGGTTGTATGATAAAATATATTACATGTATAAAACTCACACAGGACAAGAGAGAATCCGATTATAGCCTTAAGCTTATGACAGGTGTTGCGTCATAATTTTGTCGTACATTATGTGACCATCGAGGAATTCTCAGTTTTGTGGTATAATCTGTTTCCTCTCTGCCTGTGTGTGTGTCAGAACCCCGAGCTGTCGCATGTATCCAGTGGTTCATCTCTCAACCCCCCAACCAACTCCATACCCACACCCTGCCACACCACCACCCACATCACCCACCACCACCCCAACCCCACCACCACCACTTGACCACCCACCACCACCAACCACCAACCACCCATACCAACCACCACCACCACCATCACCATCACCACCACCACCACACCACCACCACCACCTATACCCACACCATTACCACCATCATCATCATTATCACCACCACCACCACCACCACCACCACCATACCACCACCACTACCACCATCATCATCATTATCACCACCACCACCACCACCACCAATTCATACCACCACCACCACCAACTACTCCATCATCATCATCACCAACCACCACCACACCAACACCACCAACCACCCATACCCCAATTCACCCGCCATTTTCACCACCATCATCACCATTATCACCACCAACCACCACCACCACCAATCTATACCACCACCACTACCACCATCATCATCACACACTTCACCACCACCACCACCACCACCCACCCATATATTCACCACTACCACCACCAACATCATCATTATCACCACCACCACCACCACCACCACCCATACCCACAATTCATCACTACCACCATCATCATCATTATCACCACCACCACCACCACCACCACACCCATATACCACCACTACCACCACCATCATCATCATTATCACCACCACCACCACCCATACCACACCACTCAATACCCACCATCATCATTATCACCACCACCACCACCACCACCTGCCACCACCACTACTACCACCATCATCATCATTATCACCACCACCACCACCACCAATACCACCACTACTACCACCATCATCATCATTATCACCACCACCACCACCACCTATACCACCACTACTACCACCATCATCATCATTATCACCACCACCACCACCATCACTACAACATGTATATCGTCATTTGAGTTGATAATGAGCGCTGGGTCCTGACAGCTCCTGCACGTGATTGCTTCCGGGTTCACAGTGACTATTTTGTAGCGGGTTGTAGACTGTTACCTTTATTCAGTCTGTAGTTTAGTGGTCGTAATCACCTGCCATTATGTGTCCCAGCAACTTACATGTGCACTAATCAGTTTCCGCCGTCCTTGCTTCTCCTCTACATATTTATGGATATTTTGCTGTGATTACCTTCCCATCCTGCGTTAAATTACCCGTTTGTCGACCACGTATCAGTCTCATTTCCTGGAGGTGATTCTTATTTACAGTCTACCTCAATGATCTACCAGAGTTAATGATCTTCACTATTCACTATTGTTATAATTTGATTGTTGTCTTGTGTCTAGTAACCCAAAGTGGAAGATTAACATGGGCAACGATTCCTATACCGTATGGTCATCTGTGCAATTCACTTTCTTTCTTTTTTATTCTTTTATTTATTCCCAAAGATCATCATCTCCCTCCACTCTCGACAAGATGGACTGTACGTTCTCTCCCAACCACGTTCTTCCACCATAACTTGTGTCTCTCCCAACCACGTTCCTCCACCATAACTTGTGTCTCTCCCAATCACGTTCCTCCACCATAACTTGTGTCTCTCCCAACCACGTTCCTCCACCATAACTTGTGTCTCTCCCAATCACGTTCCTCCACCTTCTCCCTCTCCTCCTCCTGTGCTTCTCTGACCACCTCTACCTCTTCGCGTCGTAACTAAGAACAATGTACTAGTCCACTAAGAACATTGTACTGTTCTGCCACTGACTACGAGATCATACTTCTGTATCGTGTGGACATAACCTACGGAGCGAAGATCACCGAAGGACCCGGACACCCTGTAATAACTGTCCCTGTATGAGGAGTACCACGAGGCGGCCTTTGTCATGGTACTCTAGCTGGACTGAGGCAATTTTCCGCATGATGAGTTCATCCCCTTGGGCTTGTTTGCGATCCTTTGGGAGGCTGGTCCTTGGTGATTGATCTGTGAGGGAGAGCCAGTAGAGTTCTCTTTGACGTTCAAGAAGAACTCCTGCTACTAGCTGTTGGACCCTAACAGGAGGGCAACAAAGGCCCCTGAGAGCATCTGTAAGGCCAAGAGGATATAGCCAAACTTCCTAAGTCTAACAAGGAGAGTTGCTTCTCCCTAATGCGACACTTTTAAATTATGGTAAACGACCTTCGTAAACATGGGTTTTACTGGCTCATTGTAATCTCATAATCTGAAGGAGGAGCGACCCTCACGAGAGAGGTTGGACCTGGTGAATTATACAGATATTCATGTTTAAAAGTATTCTTTCGTTATGTTCATGTCTTAATTTTTTTTCGTGAGGATGTCAACAGTAGAGCTGTATCCCAGGGGACGTCTCTCTCTCTCTCTCTGCGACGAATGTGGATTGGGTCACCACCTGCGGATATCGTTTCAAAAGTGTCGGTAATATTATGGAAGAATCTTACGCTGAATCATTGTACAAACGCGTATGAGTTACTTAATATCTTGGAGGAAAAACATTAAGAGATCCCACCCACTCCCCTTGTAGGACTCCCTCAACGTAAGTGATTTCATAGTCCCCAAATCACAGCAGTGAGTCGATCATAGCCAGGGAAGATGGGATGCAGGAGACTGTGGCAAGCTCTCATGGATGTCTCTGATTACCACTTCTCTCTTAATCAAATTGAAACCGTTCTCGAAACTTAATTCTCTTACGATGTGTCTCCTGAGAGGTCGTTCATATCGACCCGGGGTACAAGAGGCTCCTCCTTCACCTCCTTGATGTATCACGTATCTAAGTTATAGCTTCAACAGCGTGACTAATGATCGATTTTTTGCACCTGATTCATATTCTGGCAACAAGGATTCGAAAAGTGTTACCACATCAACTGTGAGTGAACCGTTCATATGTTTTCAAGACAAAGATAAATACAAAGAAAACTCGACTTATTTATTACCTTAACATATATGGAAACCTCATCATCTGCACCAGAATTAGATATATTGTGTTAGTTTATATTTCCACTTAGAAAATATTTTAGATTTATAGCAAGTTTCTCTCGCAAGCCAAAGATCGCGGATTGGAATTACAAAGGTTACACACTTGGCTGACCAGGAGTGTGGGTGATCCCTCAGAGGCCGCCCCTACGTCTCACTTGTGAATATTTATCAACTATCACCGTGATGTTGACAATCTGGGACACTATGATGGAATTGACGTTTACTTGAATATATTTATAATTCTCACTTCCCTCATTAAAGAACTATTTAAAGGTAACGTGAAAAATGCAAGAATTCCATTATGACTGTTTTTTTTTTCTCGTGTGTCAACATTTAAAGTTATTGCTCTGGTATATCGTGTGTGTGTGTGTGTGTGTGTGTGTGTGTGTGTGTGTGGATGCGAGAGAGAGAGAAGGAAAGAAAAACACCCATCCGAGAACGTTACTCACAGTACAAGAAGGTAACGACAACCATCAGCTGTAGTGAAGCGAGTGAGGCAGACGGCCACGCCAGGAGGACAAGAAAGGAAAAACCTGAGATGGGAGGAAAAGAGGGGAAGAGTGGAGAGAAAAAAGAGAAAGAGAGGAAAAGTAGGCTTGGGAAGAAGAAAGCGGGGAGAGAAGAGGAGGGAGTGTGAAAGGAGGGGAGTTAGCGAGGAAGGGGAGAGGAGGGAAGCGAGAGAAGAGAGGAGACTGAGGAAAGGAGAAGAGTAAACGAGAAGATGATCAACGGGAAGAAAGGAAAGTAAGCAAAAACAGCAACAAGAGGCTTGGGAAACGGGGATGGGGAGACGAGGGAAGGAGAGGAGAGTAAGGCCAAGCTAGAGATAATTCTAGTGGCTAAGACAACCTGTTGCTCCTCCCTCCTCCCTGCCTTGATGTTGACTGACTGCTCCCCATCCCCTGACGAGTCTTTCATATGGCTCATCCTTTTGTTATTGTTCATGACGTCACAGTTGTCTAGCTCCAGTCGTTCCTTAGTACTGATAAACTAACTGTAAGACTGTGTACATGTATGGGGACTTGACTGTTTCTCTTATGCCTCTCCTCTCTTCCCTTCCACCCACCTACCCACTCACCCACCCACTCACCCACTCTTCAAACCCTCGCCCTTTTCCCCTACCTCACCCGCCCTACCACCCCTCTTCACCTTCATCCCCCACCTCACCTTTTTCTTTAACCTCCACCCCACCTCACCCTCCCCTCCACCCCCGCTTCACCTCCCTCTCCACCCCTACCTCACCATCCCCCTCCATACGTACCTCCCCTCCACCACCAGCTTCCCTCCCCTTCCACACTCCCTGCACACCCCCTTCACCTTCCCCTCCACCACCATCCCCTCCCCACCTCACCTCCCCTCCAACCCCCACCACCTCATACCAGCCAGAAGTCTCCAAGGATAAACAGGAATAATTAGGCACCAAAACACAGGTGTGTGTCTCTTCAATGTCACCTGTTGTTAATTAGACAGAAAATGCACCATTACTACTTCCTGTTGCAACCATAACTCTTTGGTAACAGGTCTTGGTGAAGCTGTGGGACGTAAAGAGGACGGAGGTTAAGAGGAGGATGTAAGAGGAGTCGAGGATGATTAAGAGGAGGAAGGAGGTTAAGAGGAGGGTGTAAGAGGAGTCGAGGATGATTAAGAGGAGGAAGGAGGTTAAGAGGAGGACATAGGAGGAGTCGAGGATGATTAAGAGGAGGAAGGAGGTTAAGAGGAGGATGAAGGATATTTAAGGGCACAAATAAAGTAGAAAGAGGATAAAAGAAAGTAGAGCAAGAGAGCATGGCGATTAAAAAGGAGGTGGTAAAGAGGAGAAAGATAAAGAGGGGGGAGAAAGACTTCAAAAGGAGAATTGAAAATATAACAGATGGAAGGGGAGAGAAGGCAGAAATATAACGAATAGAAAGAATTGAGAAAGTGAAGTAAATGGGGAAATTAAAACACTAGAGAGAGAAATAAGAGGAGGAGGAGAAAGAGGAAGGAGAGAGATGATAAGAAAGGATACGTAGTGTAGATAAAGGGAGAGAGAATTGGAAGTGAAGGAGTAAATAGCATATATGGAAGAAATCGGATAAAAGAATAAGATAAATTGCAAAAAGAGGAAGAGGAACATAAGGAAGATAAAGAGAAGGGAGGAGGAGGAGGATAAAATACATACATACATACATACATACATACATACATACATACATACATACATACATACATACATTACATTACATTACATTACATTACATATTCCTTCTCACATCAGCGACCCAGAAATTAAGTCATAATAATTCACGAATGTTGGCAAGGATTCAGTGAGAGTACAACAGGTGGCTCTGAGGTCGTGCCAGCTGGTAAGACTCCCAGCTGCATGGTCCAACATCCCCTTGCCCCCCTCCTGCCCCCCGCCTGCTCCCCCTCCTGCCCCTCCCTGCCCCTTCCTGTGACCCCTGCCCCCTCCTGTGACCCCTGCCCCCCTCCCTGTGACCCTGCCCCCTCCTGTGACCCCTGCCCCCTCCTGTGACCCCTGCCCCTCCTGCGACCCCTCCCCCAAACGAATCTTCCCTTTCCATCACATCTATCTGACGAACCACAACGAACCTGTCTACTCGTGTCCCAGGATGTCACGTGAGAGTTATTACACCACACAGCCACACCACAGTTATTCTAATTCCTTGCTGGTTATCTTACTACTAGTGTCAGGTGTCACCGTCTGTCAGCAGAATGTCAGGTGTCTCTAGTCTTGCATCTTCCTCGTACCTGTCTTTAATTTTGTCAGTTCTGTCTGTTTTCCCCTCTTATTCTTCCCGTCTCCCGCCCCCCCCATGCATTTTTTTTAGTAAGCCAAACTTTACTTCACTGAAATGGCCTTCGCTATCCTAGGTTAGGTTAGGTTAATTTAGCTTAGGTTAGGTTGATTTAGGTTAGGTTAATTTAGGTTCGGTTAATTTATTTTAAGTTAGGTTGGGTTAATTTAGGTTAGGTTAAGATAGGTTAGGTTAGCGATAGGGAGTTTAATCGCCAAGTGACATAATCTTGGGTGGTTGAGCTTCACGTGATCTAATTAGTCCTAAACACCAATTCACAATACCAATTACCTCTTTGAATATTTAATCTAATGTACTAAGCTTTTTTTTTTATCGTATGTCTTTCCTGATCTGACTGATGGAGATGATTTTATAGCAAGTGAGGGATACCATTTCAATGCGTGTTTAGCGTAGTACAGTATATGACGAAATACTTCATCAATAGTGGTTATGTCAAGTCATAAATTCTTTCGTAAAAAAAATAACTCTCTCTCTCTCTCTCTCTCTCTCTCTCTCTCTCTCTCTCTCTCTCTCTCTCTCTCTCTCTCTCTCTCTCTCTCTGCCCTAGTATAGGTAACAGTAAAGAAAGGTATAGAAAGGAAGAAGAGTATAGAGAAATGAGAGAAAGTAGAGAATGTGGAACTGGGGAAAGTAAATATAATAGTAAAGATGAAGACAGATAATGAAGGAGAGTTAAAGGAAAATCATGATAAGTAAGAAATGTAGAAAACGATAAAACAAAGGAGAAATATAAATGAAACACGAGGAAGATAGGGAGAGTGAGAGGAGAGGAGGACAAGAGAAGGAAAGAAAAACAAAGATAAGGAATAATGCGGAAAACAAATATAGTAAATGATAGGAGAAGGAAAATCGGACAAGATGATTATAATGAAGAAAGAGAAGAGTAAGGAGAGGAGGAGAGGAAAGTATGACAAGATGAAGAAATCTGGATAAAAAGACGAATGAAACGAACCAAAGTAAACAACAGGAGAGGAATAATGAAGAAGAAGAAGAAGAAGAAGAAGAAGAAGAAGATAGTAATATACCAGAGAAAGACAGTCAAGGAAGAAGGAGGAGAGAAGAGGAAAGGAGAGTCAGCAGGAAGGAAGTGAACAAAGAAAGAACACGAAGAGGAGGAGGAGGAGGGGAAAGAGGAAAGAGAAGGGAAGATACAGGTCCCAGGTGTTTGGTAATGACATCGTTAGTGGAGGGTAAAGACCAGGAGAATGAGACACACACACACACAGGTAAAGTGATCTTGAGTTCTACCTGAGGGCTTCCCTTTCATCATCTCTCTCTCTCTCTCTCTCTCTCTCTCTCTCTCTCTCTCTCTCTCTCACACACACACACACAATGGATTAACCTCAAGAGTATGGTTAGTAACAGCGGTAGGGAAGGTGTACAGTATTTAGGTGGTCATTTGAGTGAGGTGTAGTGGTGAGTGATAAGGCGGGTGGTCTAGCGGGGTAATGATGTTGTTTTGGGTCAAATAACTGCTTCAATAACTGCTTCACTGTGAACCGGAACATCGACGTGGTGAAGATGATAATCATTGGGCCACAGTTCATATATATATATATATATATATATATATATATATATATATATATATATATATATATATATATATATATATACTCACAGTTCAGGTAATATGGTCCCAATTTCCCGAGAACGATCCTATTCTCTTCCCAGCGGCGAAGGGCCTCCTAAACAAAACTAACCGCAGGAGGTACCTTCCTTGTGTGTGTGTGTGTGTGTGTGTGTGTTTAATACATTTAGGTGTACAGATAAGTGGGAGTGCTCGCGTGCCAGTAGTTGTACATGTATACATTATGCTGCCCTAAATATATATCTACTCTATATTCAACAATTCAACCTTTCTCACATATAATTACATCTATTTCTACAAGTCAATTCCATCTTAGCTTCATTTTTTATTTAACAGGAATATTTCAGGTGTTTCAATTTACGTTACTTTCGAGGTCACATTTGTTTTGTCATAGTTGAAGAAAATATAAAATTCCTTTTTTTTACACAGATATGATTCCAGATTCATATATAGACATTATTAGTATTTTTCCTTTGTGTCTACCGTTCCTGATGTCTGAAATATGTCTAAGGTGACCGATTGTCCCCGGGTTGGTCAGAAACAAGCGAAGCCTTTGGGATATTTCTTCTTATGGGGATTAACCAACCTAACCTCACCTAATTGACGCTAGTCCTAACCTTACATAACCTGATCTAACTTGATGTTATCGCAGTAGAGTTTTTAACAATTAATATTCATTACAGAGTTCCCAAGACTTACATCAACGTGGTAAATTTGTGTTTCTCTTACTGTACATTCCCTCTCCTAATGGGCATAAAGCATAGTAAGCTTATTTTAATAATTTCAGCCAAGTTTGGAAACATAAGCTTTAATTCAAGTAATTTTCCTTCTTGGTTATAGGAAGTCAGCTGTGTAGAGTGACGCCATTTGGTTTGTATTATGATGAAGAGAAAGTCAACGTAAGCATCAGAGGCAGAGTGTGTAGCTATGAGGGGCTATTATTGTGAGGCAGAGTGTGTAGCTACTGTAGAGTGTGTGTGAGGCAGAGTGTGTAGCTACTGTGCAGAGTGTGTGTGAGGCAGAATGTGTAGCTACTGTAGAGTGTGTGTGTGAGGCAGAGTGTGTAGCTACTGTAGAGTGTGTGTGAGGCAGAGTGTGTAGCTACTGTAGAGTGTGTGTGAGGCAGAGTGTGTAGCTACTGTAGAGTGTGTGTGAGGCAGAGTGTGTAGCTACTGTAGAGTGTGTGAGTGTGTGTGAGGCAGAGTGTGTAGCTACTGTAGAGTGTGTGTGAGGCAGAGTGTGTAGCTACTGTAGAGTGTGTGTGAGGCAGAGTGTGTAGCTACTGTAGAGTGTGTGTGAGGCAGAGTGTGTAGCTACTGTAGAGTGTGTGTGAGGCAGAGTGTGTAGCTACTGTAGAGTGTGTGTGAGGCAGAGTGTGTAGCTACTGTAGAGTGTGTGTGAGGCAGAATGTGTAGCTTCTGTAGAGTGTGTGTGAGGCAGAGGCATTTGTCAATACTTGGGTGGAATACCATGAATATATTCTAAAGTCACTCCCAGGCGAATCACATAAACGCGTTGGTATACTTATTACTGACTTAGAATAACATCAATATTTTACTGTACGTGTTGTAATTTTTGTGCTTTCTTTTTAAATAGAAAATATTAGAGAAAAAATATCCGAATTATCGAAAGTTTAAATAATTTGGAATTCTTTAAGTCACAGGGACAAGAGGTTAGTAATAATTAGTAAGAATTTGTATGATCTTGTTCTAAACTTGAGTGTAAGTTGAAAAATATTAAATATTAAAAAAAATATAACGTAAGTAATTTTAGTAAACAGGGAAATTAACCTGACGGATAAGGTATCATAAACAATTTCGTCAAAGTCAGGTAAAAACAAATGTTGTCTATAGATTTATTTAATTGAAGGTCGATGGACAAAGTTTCCATATAGATAATCAAGGTTAAATAGTCAGGGTTACTGTAAATAATGTAAATCAGGTAAATAGTCAAGGTTTCTGTAAATTAAGTTATATATGCGAGAACGTTATCAAGGTAAAAACGGAATGCAAGTTTACACGAACAGGAAGAACAGGGAGGCAGCATTATGGGCGCCCTGGAAAAAAAAACCCTCACTACATGATGCTTCCGGTGCCGACATTTGCACACCGGATCCAATTGCCCAAGTTTAGGGTGAGACTTGCGGGTGGAGGTAGAGTTGTGTAGAAGACGGTAAAGATAGTGAGAGAGAGAGAGAGAGATAAGGATTGGAGTTAATTTAGGTTAGGTTATGTTAATACAGATACTAATTACTAATAGTTTGCATTATTTTTATTTACACGACTACTCTTATATGCAAATCCTTTCCAATATCCGAAAAAAAAGTTGAAATTATCCATACATTCAACATTCCCAAAATGCATAATGTGTTATGTATACACTCATACTTATACAGTCTTGGTCCAAAGTTCGATCCCCGTGGTGAAAGTGAGACACGGGAATGAGTCTCCGAACTTAGTTACCCCGACTGTTTCATCTGGTGTGGGTTGTTGTCTCATTCGGGGTCGATACTGCTTTAGTTTGGGAGGGCGAGAACTTTTGACCCCGGGTGTACACATAACTTAGTGGCCTATATGTATAACACATCATCATCATCATCATCATCATCGTCATCATCATCATCGTCATCATCATCATCATCAATGTAACTTTACGATTTTGAAATTTTACATTATACACAAACAGAAAACTTTACATGTTAATTAAATCAAGGTGAGTCCAGGTTATAAAGAGGAGAATTTTGTACTTAGAACTTTGTGTACATTAGTTATGGTTACTTAAGCTCCTTAACTTTTTTCTTTATTATAAAGTTTTTAATGATGGAATAGGACGACTGTGTTGTTCCTTGGTGTGAATGAGACCACTGCATACTTCAGATAGTTACAGGTCAACTCTATATTATTACTATTATCGTTCTTCTTCTTCTCATTATTATTATTATTATTATTATTATTATTATTATTATTATTATTATTATTATTATTATTATTATTATTATTATTATTACAAACATACTGTACATGAAGGTTGTTATGTATAATTAACCTGTGTTTACATCATGGAGGTGTATTACATTCTAGCCGGCCCCCCCCCCCTCCCTCTCTCTCTCTCTCTCTCCACCACCCACTAACAAAGAAGAAGGGGGAGGAGAAGGAGGAGAGACCGAGTGGGAGAAGATACTTTGGTTGAGATATTAGAGCCTTGAGGTGAGGAGACAGCGTGCAGTAATAGGACCTCACGTCAAGGCAGGATGTGTCATGGGTGTAGGAGGAAAGGATGTGGGGGAGTCCAGCCGCTCCTGCAACAGCATAGTATGTCACGGTATGAGATATAGTCCCTGCCTCCCACAGGATATGAACGGCCACGTATTAATAACATTCCTTCTTACATATCAGCGAACACAATGGTTGAGGGTGGGAGGAGGGAGAGAGAATGTAGTGGTTAGTTTAGATGATACAGGATTCCAGACAAGGTTGAAACAGCAATGGTAATATATCATACATGTTGATGATTCTGTCCCCCTCTGGTGCTGGGAGTTGCTTGTCGGGTATGGGTTCATTTACGGGGTTTGTTTCAAGGGTTCAGTGTCCGGGTTTTTTTTTTTTTTAGTGTGTGTGTGTATGTGTGTTTTATATATATGGTTGTTTGTGTAAAATGGTGTTTTTGTGTGTTTATGAATGTGTGTTTATGTGTATATGAAGAAAAGTTATCTGTGGGCGTGAATATACATACATGTTTAAGTTCAAGAGCTCAGTGGGGTCATGGCACACACACACACACACACACATACACACACACACACACACACACACACACACACACACACACACACACACACACACATACACACACACACAAAACAAACACACCAATCCCACCAATAATATCATGGCTTCAACTCTGAGCTCCTGATATGACCTCCTAAAACTGTGAGACTCTTCAAGTGATCACTGGTTCCTGTACCGATGATCTCTGGCGAATCTTTGCTGGACTTTTCAACTGCTTACGGACATCCTCTGTTGAGTCTTTAACACAGAGAAGCGTGGAAGGTTGTCAGGCGGTTCTTATTCTTAGGTGTATTGGTTCAATATCTAGGTCAATAAAACGTCAGTGGTCATAGGTCAGGGGTTAAAGGTCACCGATCATAGGTCATTGGTCAAAAGATCAAAGGTCAGGGGCTAAGGTTAGCGATCATAGGTCAAGGGTCAAATGGTCATATGTCAGAAGGTGAAAGGTCAAAGGTCAGTAAATAAAGATAGGACTTTGTGAGGAATTATTAATGGCATCGACCGCAATAAAATTAGATTCGACTAAGATAAACCTTTTACAGTTATATTATTATTATTATTATTATTATTATTATTATTATTATTATTATTATTATTATTATTATTATTATTATTATTATTATTATTATTATTATTATTATTATTTCTCGTTCCTTTATAATCACTCATATGGAAGGAAACAACTGAGAGAAATTCGTACACCAATGGTCAGTTTTCATTTCGTAAAAATAGTAATTAACTTTAGGACAATAATGACAGTCAGTAGCTTCAGGGTGTCAGGAGGAAAACCCCAAATTTATATTCAGGACAATTATGACAGTACCTTCAGGGTGTTATGAGGAAAAACAATTAAAAAACAATTATTTTACTCCCCAAATTATACTCTGAAAGCTGAATATAATTAAAGGTGATGAGGATTTTTTTTTTTTTTTTTTTTCGAATAAACTAACTCAACACATTTTTTTTCCTGGGACCAACGTTATGAACATTTTACTCTTACTTAATTATGCCATTCAGAATACTCTTTGTAATTTAACTCTCTATAATCCTATTGCGATACTGACGTCAACTTCAAAAGGAGTATAATTCATTTTCTTTTAATTTTTTTGTTAACCAGGATTGATTTAATGTCAGAGAGAATTGAATAGCATATATAATCCTCTGGTTTATTCTATAACGGAGTGAGGCTGATTGAGAGACATGGATGAATATGTATACAGACTCTAATGTGGGTTTATATGTATATTACACATATGTATATCTCACACACACACACACACACACACACACACACACTTATTTATGTATTTCTTTGTGTGAAAATATGTGATCATGATATTCTATTTATGTATATTTCGTATCAAGTTATTGTTATGTGAGTCCTCGTAGGCGGTGGTGTATATCTGAAGGTATAAGATCCTCCATTCCTTGTGTGACTCTCTCTACGTCTCAGTTCTTGGGGTGCACCTTCCTCTCTCTCCTCTTACCAGTGTGTGTGTGTACGAGCCATCTGCCCACAACATTACTTTAACTCCTCCTTCTGTTGGCCTCAGCTCACACCTTCAGGCATAGGTTCTCTTTCTGTTTCTCTCCCTTTCTGTCTTTTTGTCCTTCTGCCTCTCTCTCTCTCTCTCTCTCTCTCTCTCTCTCTCTCTCTCTCTCTCTCTCTCTCTCTCTCTCTCTCTCTCTCTCTCTCTCCAATGACCTCAGCGCTGCGCATAAGTTCTCGTGGTTTAGGGCGTCACGAGTATCATATTTCTTCTTTATCGCCTTTTTCCCTCGTTCTTTAAAGTTTATATGTCTATCGATTGCTCTCTCTCTCTCTCTCTCTCTCTCTCTCTCTTGAAATTTCACAGTTCTAAAAGCACAGGGAATAAAACTACTTACCTCAGAGAATTTCACGTCTTTTGTGTTTTTACGGAACAATTCGTTTAATTCCAAGTATATATAATGGACCCTATTTGTCGGGTGTTCAGTTTTAAAACACCTGAGATATTTCAACCCTGCCTTAAGCCCCTCCCCCCTTGAATCAGCTAAAACCACCCGATCGTAGAATCTAAACCTTTTGGCTGTAAATTGAACCTACGAGAACCATTCAATATAGAATGTAATCCCTTTGACAACAGACAAAACTCATTGGAAACATAAGAACATCGAACTTAAACCTCTATTTCGCTATACGTAACTGGTCCATTGTACTGCTTGATATCACTTCCCTTAATGCTCTTCATCACGGGTTTGCTACCACCGATGGAGCTCCCAGGGCTTAACCAGATCAGGAACAACAGATGCATGAGTTAAAACCCACACGTCTCTGGTTGTGTCTCTCAGCTGCTGGAAACTCTTGATAGAATCGCTTCTGTTCGTCACACAATAAGATCGAGAGGATAGCTTTTGAAAACGACCATCTGTAGGATATGAGTCTCTTCTCTTCTTCCTCCTCCTCTTCTTCCTTCTCTTCTTCCTTCTCTGTCCCCTCTGTTTCCTCCTCCTCCTCCTCCTCTGCCTCTCTGATATCTCCTCCTCCTCCTCTTTTTCTTCCTCTGTTTCTTCCTCCTCCTCTGATTCCTTCTCGGTTTCTTCTTCATTCTCCTCCTACTCTGCTTCCCCATCTGCCTCTTCCTCCTTCTCCCTCTCCTCCTCTGCCTCCGTCGTCTTGGATTAAAACCATAATACCAAGACAAGGACTGTGGTACAACATCAAACATTAAGAAATAAGCTTTTGGTGTTTTTCTCTCCCTCCCTCCCTTCTTCCCTCCCTCTATCCATCCCTCCCTCCTCCCTTCCCTCCCTCCCTACTGCCTCCTCCTCCTTCTCCTCCCCATCATCAGCGACTCGCACCTACCCCCCATCACCCCTCCATCCCCCCTCCATCACCCCCCCCTCCATCACCCCCATCACCCCCCACCCCACTTCTTCTCCCCAACGCCTGCTTGCTCAGTCGGATTTGGGGACGGGTTTTCTGATAGTCGGAACTAGAGCTTGGGATATAGATAAGTTCCTGTGTGTGTGTGTGTGTGTGTGTGTGTGTGTGTGTGTGTGTGTGTGTGTGTGTGTGTGTGTCAGCATGTACTACCTGTTCATCTCTGTGTCTGTTAGTGTGTTACCTCGTCTTTCCCCATTAATCCCTTACCCTCAATCCCCTATCCTAATCCCTCCTCCTCACCTCCCCTCTCCCCACCTCTCACTTACCTCTCATTTCCCACTCCCCTTTACACCTCCTCTCCCTTTACGCCTAGATGCTCCATAATTCACTGTACACCAGCGGGGATGGTTAGACGAGGTGTGTGTGTGTGTGTGTGTGTGTGTGTGTGTGTGTGTGTGTGTGTGTCTGTGTGTGTGTGTGTGTGAATAATTAAATTGTGAAATGGTATTAGTTGTAGCCATAACTGTGATTATGATGATGATGATGATGATGATGAAACAAAATTATTAGCAGTTACGACAAAACTAATGATAACGCTAATAATGAAAATGACAATAAACCTCTTAATGATATATAAATAATAATGATTATGATGATGATGATGACTATAATAAAATAATGTCCCCCAGCAGCCCAAAAACATACACAGGCTCTCACATTGTAAGTTTCTCTTTAATAATAATTTTTTTTCAGTATTGACTAGCACACAATAACACATCAACAATACGATAGTTCAATAAAAGAATTGTTCACGTCCACCCAGACAGTATAATTGACGGTGTTATTCATTCATACACAAAAAGCATTCAACACGATTGTCCCAGAAAATTACAAAATAATTCGTCCCCTCCTCAATGTAAGTCTATTGTTTTTTTCGCTTTTTTTGTTTGGATTCATATTGTCTGGAAGTGTCTTTTGTTTTATTATTAATATCTTGTGGACGCATGATATCATTTCTTTGTTTTATGTTGATGAAACTCAGTAAGATATGTGTTATTGGTACTCGGATATGATGACATTTGACCAGACTGTAGTGAGTTGAGGTACAAAGGTAGCAGATGTTGAATGAATTTGTTTATAATTGGATCTTCCTTCACTTCAAAAGTTCACAAAATATCTAATCAAGGTTTAATTAAGATCAATCAAACTATTAGTCCACACGGCGGCAGCTAGTGCAGTTACCAGTGAACTAGCATGACTTTCCAGCTACTTTCTCGGCCTTTCTAGTGCTATTTTTTCAAGGAAATTTGCCCATTTTGCCCGATGTCTATTTTTTCGGCGAATTGGGCTCTTCTATGAAGGTGTGTGATGTCGTCGGTGTCTCAGCCAAGATCAAAGTGCTACACAGACAAGTTCAATGTTGTTATAACCTACAGGACACAGTTATGTGAAGGAAGGTTTGGTTAGAGTTTATCCGGCGAGGTGCTAGTTGGGGGCTCCTTGTCTCTCTTCACACGATAATGTTTTTCACTTTCATAGATGGAATTTCTTTTCAGCCTTCTATTTCTTGTTCTTGTTCTTGTTCGTGTTGTTTTTGTTATTGTTTTTGTTATTGCTTTTATTATTGTTTGTGTTGTTGTTATTGTTGCTATTTGATTTTTTGATTTTTTGTTGTTCTTGTTATTGTTGCTATTTGTTATTGTTATTGTTATTGTTGTTGTTAATGTTATTGTTTTTTGTTGTGTTGTTGTTTTCTTCTTCTGTCCCTCTCGTGGTATGGCCAAGTTCACACACAATTCTCTACCAGCTCCACAATCCTTATCTAACCTCTTCTACCTCACTTTTCCCCCCACCCTCCCTCCTTCTTCCTTTTGTTTCTCCTCCCTACCTCAGCCTCTTCCACCCCTCTTCTTCCCTTCTCCTCTTCCTCCCCTCTACCTCCCGCGTCTTCCCCCCCCACCCTCCCCTCCTCCTTCTTTATTCTCCCTCTCTACCTCAGCCTGTCTCTTCCTTTCCCTCTTCTTCCATCTCTCCTCCCTCCTCACGTCTTCCCCCCCCACCCTCCCCTCCTCCTTCTTTATTCTCCTCTCTACCTCAACCTGCGTCTTCCAACCTCTTCTTCCCATCCTCTTCCTTCTCATCTCTTCCTTCTTCTCCCCTCTATCTCCTCGTCTTCATCCTTCTTTTTCCCATCCTCCTCCTTCTCCACCATTAGATTAACACATCGCTCCCTCAACCTAATACCAACAAGCTTTCCTTTTAAATAACTAAGTCTAATTTAACACCATTTACCCCCGTTACCTACCTACTTTAGTATTGTATTTACCACTGACGCCTAATTTGCCCTCAAAGTACACGCTAGGATCCTGAACTAGTAAAAAAAAAAAGGGGTACTTTTTCCTTTTTCTTTTAAGTTTTACGTTCTACAAGTATGGTACTCTCTCTCTCTCTCTCTCTCATCAAAGGAACGACCGACAGACGAGGAAAAGCTATCAAAGGGAACTCATAGTAGACAAGAAAGTAAAAACCAATATACTGTATTTTTTTTTCTCTGCCCGCTGATAACATTTGTACAACTGCTAATAGAAAAATT
The DNA here is from genome assembly GCF_018991925.1 of Homarus americanus. Lineage (NCBI taxonomy): Eukaryota > Metazoa > Arthropoda > Malacostraca > Decapoda > Nephropidae > Homarus > Homarus americanus. The sequence goes on from NW_024755445.1 coordinate 551,721, forward strand.
CAACCAACCTTCCCCCCTTATCCCCCTCAAAAAAACAAAAAATCCTTTATTAATCTTTAGCTTCATTAATTCGGCCGGATATTAAAAAAAATATATATATATAAAATAGATAAAAAAAATCCCGTGTAGGCTGTAAGTTTAATGGTGATAAGTAATCCTATTTATTATGGTAAGGACATTGTCACTACCCGCTCCGTTATTCTTCCGGCAGAAAAAAAAACCGATGATCACATTTTATTAATCGAATTATCTCCTTATTGTTCATATTTTTTTTCTTCAATAATCCTTTTTTATTTACCGTATTTCTTCTGTTTTAGATGAAAGAGGAAAAAGCAAATCATATGTCAGGTATGATGTATTTATGACGTGTTTGAGATTATTACACATTTTAAAATTTACTAAACATCACATATTTCATTTCAGTATAGTGTAATAGCTCCAACACTCTAATATTTCCGCTTTACCTTTCTCAGATGGCGACCAACTGTGCAATCGAAAACCCATTCACATATTGCCAAGCCATTACTGAACAGGTAATAACATGCATACACAAGCAGTTAGTTAGTCCAATCAACATGTAATCTGTCATTTGCGTCTCCTGCTCTTGTCACCAGTAATCACGTTAATCAGAGCGGATAGGGAAGAATGTGATTGGTCGATCAGTCGTTTAAATGGTAATATGTTTGGTGCAGGCGAGGACATGCTTACTCGGAACTTTCTGTCGGGATTCTCAAAGATTTTGACTTGAAAGATTTTCTCCTTTGATGTGAGGAAAACGTATCGACCTGACTCACTCTACCCGGGACATAAAGATGGCTCCCAAAATGTCGAGAAAAAAGCCCAGAGATTCTATTGTAACTAGATTTTTCTTTTGTCCATCAAGCTAAGAGATGAAGAATTTTTGTACAAGTTGTAAGAATCGTATGTCTAGAGACTTCTTATGACTCGTTCTCTAGACTTCCTATGACTCGTTCTCTACATTCCTATGACTCGTTCTCTACACTTCCTATGACTCGTTCTCTACACCTCCTATGACTCGTTCTCTACACTTCCTATGACTCGTTCTCTACACTTCCTATGACTCGTTCTCTACATTCCTATGACTCGTTCTCTACACTTCCTATGACTCGTTCTCTACACTTCCTATGACTCGTTCTCTACACCTCCTACGACTCGTTCTCTACACCTCCTATGACTCGTTCTCTACACCTCCTATGACTCGTTCTCTACACCTCCTATGACTCGTTCTCTACACCTCCTATGACTCGTTCTCTACACCTCATTTGACTCGTTCTCTACACCTTCTATGACTCGTTCTCTACACTTCCTATGACTCGTTCTCTACACTTCCTATGACTCGTTCTCTAGACTCTCTCCTTGGCTTCCAAAATCCAGCTTGAGTCTCGGTCAGCTTCTTGAGACTTGGTAAATACTACTGAGTCTTTGAGAGACCAAAATGTTCTCGTTAAGTCTCATATTACCAGAGATACATTACTTTTATTACCTCGTCTTGTTATTGGTGTCGGTGATGGTACTGGCATCAGCGTTGGCATTGGTGTCAGCGTTGGCATTGGTGTCAGCGTTGGCATTGGCGTCAGCGTTGGCATTGGTGTCAGCGTTGGCATTGATGTCAGCGTTGGCATTGGCGTCAGCGTTAGCATTGGCATCAGCGTTGGCATTGGCATCAGCGTTGGCATTGGCGTCAGCGTTGGCATAGCGTCAGCGTTGGCATTAGCGTTGGCATTGGCATCAGCGTTAGCATTGGCATCAGCGTTGGCATTGGCATCGGCGTTGGCAGCGTCAGCGTTGGCATTCGCGTCAGCATTGCATTGGCATCAGCGGGCGTGGCATCAACGTTAGCGTTGGCATTAGCGTCAGCGTTGGCATTAGCGTCATGCTGGCATCAGCGTTAGCATTGGCATCAGCGTTGGCATTGGCATCAGCGTTGGCATTGGCGTCAGCGTTGGCATTAGCGTCAGCGTTGGCATTGGCATCAGCGTTGGCATTGGCGTCAGCGTTGGCATTGGCGTCAGCGTTGGCATTGCGTCAGCGTTGGCATTGGCGTCAGCGTTGGCATTGGCGTCAGCGTTGGCATTGGCGTCAGCGTTAACATTGGCGTCAGCGTTGACATTGGCGTCAGCGTTAACATTGGCGTTAGTGTTGGCATTATGTCATGTTAACATTGGCGTCAGCGTTGACATTGGCGTTAGCAGCATTGGCGTCAGCGTTAACATTGGCGTTAGTGTTGACATTGGCGTCAGCGCTAACACGCGTCAGCGTTAATATTGGCGTCAGCGTTACGCCGCGTCAGCGTTAACATTGGCGTCAGCGTTAACATTGGCGTCAGCGTTGACATTGGCGTCAGCGTTAACATTGGCGTCAGCGTTGACATTGGCGTCAGCGTTAACATTGGCGTTAGTGTTGGCATTGGCGTCAGCGTTAACATTGCCGTCAGCGTTGACATTGGCGTTAGTGTTGGCATTGGCGTCAGCGTTAACATTGGCGTTAGTGTTGACATTGGCGTCAGCGTTAACATTGGCGTCAGCGTTAACATTGGCGTCAGCGTTAACATTGGCGTCAGCGTTAACATTGGCGTCAGCGTTAACATTGGCGTCAGCGTTGACATTGGCGTCAGCGTTAACATTGGCGTCAGCGTTAACATTAGCGTTACTTTTATGTTTCGTTACAAGAGATTTAATGTTTGTTATTACTTACATATCTTTTTGTTACTCAAGGCTATAATACGGTACACTGACTTACACTACTATAAGGAGTCAAATATATATCTTTAGACAATGACAATCAACCCAGTATATTTCTTAGTGTAGGAGTAGCAATGCGTCGTATAAACCTGATGGATATACAACATTGAATACCGAGCCTCAGTACACAGAGAGATAGGGGAGACGGCACTGTAATCAACAGCCTTTATTTCACCAATTGTAAAGTCAGGTACCAGTTGACAGCCGGATCGACTCAGGGTTCCACGTACACGAGCAACCAACCGTTAGAAAAAGGTGCGAGTGGAAGAGTTTTCACATTTACTGGTGTTCACATTTAACTGGGTGTTTAAAGTTACTGGAGTGTTCAATGGAGTGTTTACAAGAACTGAAGTGTTCAATGGAGTGTTCACCATAACTGGAGTGTTTACAATAACTGAAGTGTTCAATGGAGTGTTCACCATAACTGGAGTGTTTACAATAACTGAAGTGTTCAATGGAGTGTTCATAATAACTGGAGTGTTCAATGGAGTGTTCATAATAACTGGAGTATTCAATGAAGTGCTCACCATAACTGGAGTGTTTACAATAACTGAAGTGTTCAATGGAGTGTTTACCATAACTGGAGTGTTTACAATAACTGAAGTGTTCAATGTAGTGTTCACAATAACAGCAGTGTTCAATGGAGTGTTCACAATAACTGGAGTAACCACAGTATATGTCGGTGGTCAAATTCACTTTTTTTTTTGGGTACCTTCCTGTTTGGCGGTAAAATATTATCTCAAGAATTCGTTCAAGAACTCCGGCAGCTGTTGTTCCTTGATCTATATTACGACTGCCACCACCTGTTGCTTCTGGTGTAATGGAGACAGGTGAAGGGGTGATGTCCAACTCAAACACGACCACAAGGGTTGATAAAAGAAATTGATATTAAACGTGAATAACAAAAGTAGAAGACGATAATTAAGACAATTTGATGATGACGATGATGATGATGATGATGATGATGATGATGATGATGATGATGATGATGATGATGATGATGACGATGATGATGACAATAACGATACCAGTATATAAAGATGTATAATTTCTCTCTTAACTTATCCTTCCATCACTTTATTGGTGTTTCTCTATCTGTCTATCTCCGTTTCTTCATTACACACTTTTTTCTATCATTATTTCCTCTGTTCTCTCTTTAAATAGATACAAACAGAGGTAATCCAAGTAAGCTTTCCTTCGATACTTCTTTCACTTCCACAACACCTTGTATGTAAAGGAAGGATTGCCTGGACCTACAGCAGTAAGCGACAGGATTTCAGTCGGGATTTGTGACCACTGGAGGAAGTAGAGAGGTGTGTGTGTGTGTGTGTGTGTGTGTGTGTGTGTGTGTGTGTGTGTGTGTGTGTAGAAGCCAAATGCTATGTTAATTAAGTTACAGTTGATTGTTTACTGTTAACATTAAGATAGAATTAAATGTATATATAATTTGTTTATATAAAATAACATAATAATTAACATTCATTGAAAATTTTGCAATAATTGATTTTTGTTGTATTTTACCATTAAATTGTTAAATAAATTAAATAATTTCTCTAAGTATCAACAGAATAATTGTGTTATAATCTTATCCTTACAGCACACACACACACACACACACACACACACACACACACACACACACACACACACACACACCTTGCCAGCCTTGTATTGAAGACGTCTTAAAACAGAGCATCTCCCTCGGCGTCTTGCAGTCATGAATATTCCAGGTGTGATTGTGGGCAGGTAGACTACTGGGCCGCTGGAGGCTAATGTCTTGCAGGAAGGTGATCATTGTGCCAACTTTAGTAAGACATTGATCGTTGGCCAAGTTTGTTTAGCTTCCACTCATCAACTCTATTACTCACTCAAGCTCGGGAGTTCCACCTTCGAGTTTTAGCAAATTGTGCTAAATCTTGACTGCTATTATGAGATTCTGTAGTGATATATTGCTCTTTGCTAACGACCACTTTGTTTCCTTCTATCTTTCTTTCTTTCACCTTCACGCACTTAAGGCACATTACTTTCTTATTTTCATTCATTAATTTTCTTTAAATCTTTCTTCATTGTCTTCTGTTAACCTTAAATTAATTTTACAATGGTGTTCGAACGTGCTTGGGTGTCACGTGCCTCAGCAAGTGCAGCGTACTTAATAGTGGAAGAACAAATACTGTCAATGTATACAGCCTTAAACATCAAACTAGAGAAGTCGACTAGTGAAAGATACTTCGGGGTACTTGTAAGCCCGGACCTTCGGCCTGGAAACAGTGCGTTAATGTTCGAAATAAGGCAAACAGAGTATTGGGTTGTATATCTATAAGTGTAAGTAACAAGAGTGCAGAGGTCATATTGCAATTATATCTTGCGCTAGTCAGGCCACACCTCGATTATGCTGTTCAGTTCTTGTGCCCATTATAGAATGGATATCAATTCACTAGAGTCGGTGCAGCGAAGAATGACGAAAATTATTCCGGGACTTAGAAACCTTCCATAACAAGATAGATTAAAGAAACTTGACTTGCATTCCCTAGAAAGACGAAGAGTGCGGGGAGATATGATAGAAGTATTTAAGTGGGTGAAAGGAATCAATAAAGGAGATATAGATAAAGTTCTTATAATATACGAGCAGGATAGGACTCGAAGCAAAGGATTTAAGTTGGATAAGTTTAGGTTTAGGAGGAAGACAGGAAGAAACTGGTTCACAAATAGGGTGGTGGACGAGTGGAATAAGCTTAGCAACTTTGTAGTAAGTGCTGGGACGCTGGAAAGTTTTAAAAGGAGGCTAGATAGATTCATGGATGACAGAGAGTGGTAGTAACTCTCAACAGGAGCTGCCTTTCACAGGCCAACCGGCCTATTGCAGACTCCTTATTTTCTTATGTTATGTTTTTATGTTCATATGTATCACCAGTGCGCTGCACCTCGCTAACTGCAGTTTATTACAAACTTTTTGTGTTTGTGTTCGGTTAACATTAAGTTTATAGTAGTATGCTAAGTTAAACGAACCACGAACAGTACATGTATTGTTAAAGTTATAGATAAAAAATGACTGAGAATTGATAGAGCTTGTTTTACTATGAGTGAGGGTTTGACTCATGCCTTCCCAAACAGAGGTGTCCTTAGATGGCTCTGTTTCTCCAGTAACATAAAACAGGTTTATGGCAATGGAACATCAACATAGTGAGGGTGAAAACAAACACAAGTTCAACCAACACCTCGAACACATTTGGCAGGTCTGTTGAATCCAAAAAATTCCGCTAACCCACAGAAATTTCCATTAGCCCTTAATTGTTTTCAAAACATGTGGGGATATCTTTTAAAAACTCTTAGTGGTGGAAACACTGGCTCACAAAATGGATACATCTGGTGGTGATAGAGTGCGGCAGGTGTGTGTGTGTGTGTGTGTGTGTGTGTGTGTGTGTGTGTGTGTGTGTGTGTGTGTGTGTGTGTGTGTGACAAATGGTTGGTGCAATACGCGCTTGTCTTCTGGTCTCGTCTCAGGAGGATTATCATCACCATTGTTTGAATTATTTTACCCAAATTCTCTGGCTGATTGTGTGTTAAACTTAAAGCCTGGGATGGCATTTTTTCGATAATAATCTGCATTTTTTTATTGCTGTTGCACAATGATAATTACTACAAGTCCACTCACCATCTTTTCCTGTGTTGGTGGTGCCTCAGTGAGTCAGCTGAGGAGTATTAATTAATATTCATACATTCTTTTTTAGAACTGTTCAATATAAAAACTTTCCAAATCGTAGGATCTACTTACGAGGTCTCCTTCACTTTCACATAAGGCAAAATTATCACTCGCCTGACGGACTCACGATTTTTTAATCTAACTCGCCGTAATGATTGGGCAGCCTGGGTTGGTGGCACACTCCTACTCAACACACATGGAGAAGCACTTCTACTATTTATACTATTGGTAAACACTTTACAGTACGAAACAGTCATATCTGTAATAACAATTATCATAAACCAGACTTACGCCTGACTTTTGGGAAACAGTCCAGATAAGAAGGGTTACTTATGTCCAGACGCCCATAGAATCGCTTTTTTCGGACTTTCACATTTTCTGGACTGGTCTGGCCCAATTATTCCGGTTTTTCGGGGTATCTTTGTGGATAGGTGTTGTATATGTCATGCGTTTTAGAGTTCATTCTGCAGCGGTTCAGTTACTCTATAGTAGTTAAAACACCTCCAATGAAGGCAGCTATAAAGTTAGCTGTTGTATAAACCTTATTTTAGGAACGGTGGTGCTTCATAACCCTGGCAGTTGAAGCGTTAGCAAACCCAAATCTGCCTTTCCTGACTTGTCTGTTTGACATTTTTCATTCTCTTCTGAGGAATACCCTGTTTTACAAGTGTAGTCTAGCACTGCCAGTGACTATACTCTGTCTGTTGTATAATCAGCACCCACTTAACGCCCCTATGAACAGTTCCTGGGTCCCCTTGGCTCAGAAACACCTTGATATAGACTTTCCCAGCCGTATGAACACTCAAGCACTAACACAATAATGGACAATTTTTGGTCACTCCTTCAAGAAAACGCCACAACAATATCACGAATCTAAACTTCCGTGTTGCTGTATTCCGCTGGGACTGGCAGGTCAGCTCTCTATTGAGTTAGTGTTTACCGAGTATAATTTACGGTCAAAACTTCATACACCATTTATCTCAGTAAGATCTCTGGTTGTTCTGCCGCTCGGGGAACACATGTTAGGGTGTTACTGTTGCCTGAAATACTAGGAAAACCCGCTCGGGGAACACATGTGAGGGAGTTACTGTTACCTGAAATACTACAGGAAGACCTCCCGGGGAACACAGGTAAGGGTGTTACTGTTGCCTGAAATATTAGGGTTACACCTGACAACCACGCTAAGGAACTTACCTAAGAGTAAAAACAAATTACCATCAACTCATTTATTACATCTTAAACATATATATCAAACTTCAGGATTAATTTTCATGATTCGTATCTGAAAGTAGAATTCTTGATAGAGCTGGAGAGTTTGTCGAGGTGTATGAACAAAGTTAACTAACCTCCCGGAGACCTTGTTTACTATAGCTTCCCTCCCGCACCCCTCATCTCTCTTCTCCCTCCCGGCTATCTGGCACTAACTCTCTACCTTACCTGCTACCCAGCCTCACTCTCTCACCACCAACACTACTCTGCCACCTCAAGCACCATAACTTACTAAGATAATGTTCTTTTAGCTATTTATGTTACAGTTTAAGTGTGTGTGTGTGTGTGTGTGTGTGTGTGTGTGTGTGTGTGTGTCTCCAGCTGGCCTAAACCCTCGTTGTACTGTTATTCAGGTGGTGAGTCTTTCTGTGCAGCCTTTAGTGACCGGTGCTTTAGTAATGGTCGAGTCGTGATCTATTTACCTTGTGGTCTGAGGCGAGAATTTCCTGTTTCCTGTGTAGCGTTTATTTGTTGTGAGAGGGTCTGTTTATAGTGTGTGTTTGGTGTCTGTTGGATTTACCGGCACACACACACACACACACACACACACACACACACACACACACACACACACACACACACACACACACACAGCTTAATTGTTAGCTTATTGATTCATTTTACTTTTTTTTTCCATTCTTCTCACCCGATCCTTCCTCTCCAATAAACATCGATTCCTCTTCTTTATTTTTCTTCTCTCTTCTTCTCTTCTCTCCAAATCTCACCGTCCTTTCCTACGCTTCCCATAGTAGCTCCTTCACCTCCTTCTCCTTTTCCTTCTCTATCTCTTCTTTCTTCATTCTAATCTCTTTGAAACCCCTATTATCACCCCCCCACACACACGCGCCTTCAAATAATTCTCCACTTCTAAAATTGTAATCGTGAGTTTGGGTCTTGCCTGCGGGGTCAGGATCCAAAGGAGCCGCTCGCCCCACAGAGACTTGGCAAACACTTGGCCACTTATGATGGTAGACCAGCCAGGTAAGTAAATAAAAGAAATGAAAATCTAGCTCAAACATTACTAAATGAACAATGTTGGTGAGAAGATGCCGGGGGGGGGAGAGGTAGGTGAAAGGGTATAAATTTGTGTGTTCAACTGTTCACACATACAACTCGAGCGTCAAAGTGAACATAATGAGAAAAGAGAAGAGTGGAGGCCATTAGAGTGAGGGAAAAGGCTGATGGTTGAGAATGACTTTGTAAACAAACTGCCACTTATGAATGAAAAGCACCAGGCTGCTGGTGGTGGGGGGTGTTAGTCCTCTCATAGGAGGGGGGTAGGGGATTCAATAGGAAGGTATGTTTACCTGTGTGTCTGCACACACAGTCTAAAACACAAATATGATCCTGTACATACACGCGCATGTATATATATACCAACACGTATGCACGCAAATACACAAAAACTGACAAACGCAAACAAACAAGTACACGCACACCTCCCCACCCCCCTCCTCACGCGCACACAACCGATGCTCACTTCAGGTTCCCTTTCAAGTGTTGAGATATGTAGGCTTGGGTGGTCCTGAATACCCATTTGGCCCGGGTGAACTCGCTACAAACACTTCACAGTGTACCTTCGTCTCCTAAAAAAACATGTTTGCTTTTGTCGATCAGCAGGAGGAGAGGATAACCGCGAAATATATATTTTTGCCTTTTATAATAACACTTTTTACCTTTTTTTAGAATTATACAATTTTTCAACTTTCTGTCTGAAGTTTGGACAGCCATAACTCATAAACACCAAAATATATGCGCAATTAGCTTTCACCAACGTGTTTACTGAATCATTATCTAGGACACAGTAGTATTTTGGTGGCATCATTACCAAAGATCAGAGGTGAGTTGTTTGTATTAAATCACCTCAAAGACTGACCAATTGATTCATCTTATCAGTCTTGTGTTGGAGTTATCCTGGAGGTCGTGGCCGTAATAGAATAATAGAGAGAAGTTGGTGATTTATAGAAGGAAATGAAGGTTTGAGAGAATGTCACTGAGGGAAATAGATGGAGCGTAAGACAGAGATACAGGGGACAGAGAGATAGACAGAGAAAGAAGGGAGGAGAGAGAGAAACAGACAGACAGACAGACAGACAAAACACTATCAAAATATCTATACTAAAAACTACACATTTTGTCGTTAATTTATTCATGAAAATACATAAAATAAAATATAATTCATTAGAGTAAAAAAATAAACACAAACGCTATTTTTGGTCACATAACACTAGATGAACCGAGGCATATAGTGTGAGGTACTTATAGGACTACAGCTTCTACTATATCGATATAGGTATAAAGCTTCTCAATAGACCTTATTTTATTATTATATTTCTTAAGGTGTACAGGTGTTCTGGTGTTCAGGTGTTCTGGTGTTCTGGTGTTCAGGTGTTCTGGTGTTCAGGTGTTCTGGTGTTCAGGTGTTCTGGTGTTCAGGTGTTCTGGTGTTCAGGTGTTCTGGTGTTCAGGTGTCCAGGTGTTCTGGTGTTCTGGTGTTCAGGTGTTCTGGTGTTCTGGTGTTCTGGTGTTCTGGTGCTCAGGTGTTCAGGTGTTTTGGTGTTCAGGTGTTTTGGTGTTCAGGTGAACCCTGAAGTACCTCTGATGTACCCCTGAAGTACCCCTGGACTACTCCGGAAGTGACCCTGAAGTACCCCTAATGTAATCCTAAAGAACCGCTAAAATACTCCTGAAATAAGCTTAAAGGACCCCTGAAGAACCCCTGAAATCCTCCTGAAGTAGCCCTGAGGTGACCCTGAAGTACTCCTGATGTAACCCTAAAGTACCCCTGAAACACCCCTGATGGACCACTGAAGTACCTCTGAAGTAGCCCCTGATGTACCTCTTATGTACCCCTAAAGTACCCCTGATGTACCCCTAAAGTACCCCTGAAGTACCTCTGCTATACCCCTAAAGTACCCCTAAAGTACCTCTGATGTACCCCTAAAGTACCCCTGAAGTACCCCTGATGTACCCCTAAAGTACCCCTAAAGTACCCCTGATGTACCCCTAAAGTACCCCTGATGTGACCCCTGTATAGCTGTAACTTCACTAACCTAATAAAATCCTGACCCCATAGAGATGTGACTAATCTCCTCTCTACATAGATAATACCACACTCCTCGCTCCTTACTCCTTACACATCACTCCTCACACCTCACACACCTCACACATCACTCCCCACCGCTACCATAAAACACATACTTCCAGTTATAATATATCTGTATATCCCTTTAGATTTATAAGAGTAATATTTTGTTACATACTCGTACTATAAAAGTCTTCCTCTGTGTAAAGTTGTATCTCTTTTGTATTTGTTTATTTATTTGTTTATTTATTTATTTATTTACGTTTTTGTGTTCATGGTAGTTTTTTATATTTTATTTATCTATTTCCCAATATCGAGTTGGTCTGAAATGAAACCCCGAGATGAGATATTAAGCCATTTTCTACCTGAGGAATTTGAAGCCGCTGGTCACCCTCTGTCCCTTCCGCTCTAAGACGTATTTTGATAAGAACAGAAAAGGGTCAACACGCTCTCTCTTTGGCGTGTGTGTGTGTGTGTGTGTGTGTGTGTGTGTCTGTGTGTGGGAGTCGAGCTTATTAACATGTTTGCGAGAGTTGGGAGTTTCAGGACATTTAATATTTTTTTTTGTGATATTAATTTGCTTGTGTGTGTTTGTCGGGTCGGAGCGTCGGAACTGAAAGCTGACAAACATGTTTTTTTTTAGAACTTTTGTCTGTTGTTTATTTTGTTTTAGTGAATTTGTTTGTTTGCTTTGATTTATTTCTACTTTATTTTATTATATTTTCATTACTTTTGAGTTTTTTTTTTATAATTTTCTTTCTCAATTATCTTATTTTTTACTGTTTTATTGCTATTGATTTCTTTCACTTCCTTCATTATCATCTTTTTTTTTCTTTTGCGTTTTCGTGTCATAAATTCCTCCTGATTTATCATATTTTCTCTTTTAATAATGATTAGTTCCTTTCAGTTCCTTCTATCGTCTTTTTTTTATTTATCTCGAGTTTTTGCAGTACACACACACACACACACACTCTGGTTATAACACACATGGGTAGGACGAGTTCAGTAAGATAATGGTTGCTTTGATCTGCCTTGTTATGTGTGTGTATGTGTGTGTGTGTGTGTGTGTGTGTGTGTGTGTATGTGTATGTGTATGTGTGTGTGTGTCTGTGTGTGTGTGTGTGTGTGTGTCAGACCTTAAGAGTTTCCAATAGGTTTTAATGGTCGCGTGTGTAAGGTGTGTGTGTGTGTGTGTGTGTGTGTGTTGGTAAATAAGTAATCACCTTTGTGTGCTTGTAGTGGGAGTGTAAGCCGAGTGGTGATACTGGTGGTGTCAGTGACGGTGGTAGTGGTGGTAGAGAAATTTGAGATAGTAGCGTTAGTGGTAGATATGATAATGGTGGTTGTGTAGTGATGGTGTTAGTGGTGGTAAAGGTTGTAGTAGAGGTGCTAGTAGCAGTGATATTGGTGGTAATGGTGTTAATTGTGGTGGTGGTAGTAGTATTCGTTGTGGTAGTAGTGGTAGTTGTAGTGGTGGTGGTGGTGGTAGTGACGGTGGTGGTAGTGGTGGTGATGGGAGTTGTATTGATCAGTGGGGGATAGTTACGGTGGTGTGGCACGTACAAGGTACTGACCACCTCCTTGCTGCGGGTGAGAGAGAGGGAGGGAGGGATAAGAGGGGGAGGGGGGAATAGGGAAAGGGAGTGAGAGGGAGAGGGGAAAGAGGTCTCCCTACTCTACATATCAAAAATTCATAAGTTTAATTTTTCAGCCTACCATAAATTAGAGACGTGTTAAGGCATTTAAGTTAAGCTAAGGAATTAACCCAAGAACCCAACATTGCACGAAGCCTGTTTATACACTATTAATAAATACTACATTCTTTAACCACATCTATAATGTTTTTATGTTGAAATGTTGAACCCCCTTGAAGCAACATTTACTACACGGGCATATGAACAAACTCACATGAACTAACTATTACAAAGAAAAACTCAAACAGATAAAGTATATATTTATTTCATCGTTTGTCCTTGATAAGTGGAATTTGAAAGCTCAAAAAACAATAGGAATTTAAACTTAATACAGCCAACATTTTCGTCTTAAGCGTAGCCACTCTGACTGATTGCCCCCAACTCTCAAAAATATAAAATTTGATGAAGTAAAATTCAAGTTATTACTCCAACATTTTTATAGGCGATTAATGCCAGCCTCAGAGGAAACACTCAGACAAAGATAGACTCACACACTGGTGGGGAAAGTATTAGGGGTGCTGGCAAAACACAGTGGCGTAATTTTTCACAGGAGTTTGTTGTACATTAAACCGGAATTACTTGTGAATTTACTGGCAAAATACAGAAGAGATTTGAATCGTGTGCAGAGGTAGGAACTATAGTCATTAGTATTCAAGGCTGGATGGACGACTGTGTTTTTATCATGTGTGTTACTGCCTTTGATATATGACTCAAGGCTTATGTTTACTTGTTTACTCTTCATTAATCCTCAAAACACACACACACACACACACACACACACACACACACACACACACACACACACACATATATTGAAATGATATTGTAAACAAACTGATTATCAAACAACTGGCCATTAACCTTTGATCTTTGGCAATTGGACTACCGCTAACTACCGCTGTATGTTTATGTCCTTACTACTGTTGAATAAGACTCTCAAGTAATTCCGTTTATCAGGAAATATTGTTGCTTATGACGTATGACGACTCAAACATATGGTGCAAGAAGTTTCTATCACGAGCACATCAAAACGCTCATGAGGGAGTGTAGAGGATGCTAATCAACATCTACAGGAAGGAAGGAAAGAAGGAAGGAAGGAAGGAAGGAAGGAAGAAAGGAAGGAAAGTCTTAGATTATCTTGTGCAAGATTAAAATGTTTGCGCGATCTCGGAACCTTGGAAACTTAAGGATTCTGCGCCTAACTTAACTCTTAAGAAAATTATGATTTTCGTTAGGTCATGCTAGGCTAGGTTAGGTTCGGTTTGGTTAAGTTAGTGCTCTACATCATAACCACTCGTAAGATTCCATTATAACACAGAATCATCATCCAGCATAACATTAAGGCGGTGTCCAACAGAAAAAAAAGCCTTATCCGAGCACGACGGGTCCTCCCCCTGGCCTGCCGACAGTCACTGGAGTATGAGACAACTGTGACTAGTTGGGTTAAGTATCAACCCTTCTTCTCTGTCTTGGTCTTATTAACGTTCTATCAGTGAAGGCATAAAGTAGACATACTGAGACATACTGATAGCAACAAATGGGATTCAAATATGGCTTTAGTGATGACGCCAAATAACGCGACTCTATGGAAGGAGCAGGTAAAGTTAAGAGAACATAAGAAATTCTTGAGAGACGAGAGCAGTTAGTTGATGAAGATGGTGAGTCAAGTGTAAATCAAGTGATCCCGTGTAATTGTTTGATCGTTCATGTTGTTGATGTTATAATGTATATCTGAGCTTCTATAACCTAGGTCCTTGTATATTCTATTATATATAAGTAAATACACTACTCATTAACGATTATACTTAAGATAAATACATACCTGTGATTGGGGTTAATGTGTTATAAATTAAATGAAGGCATCACGTAAGCTTAATGAACAATAATGAAAATAAAACCTGATAATGTAAAATGTTTTTATGTAAAATTTTGACACCGGGTTATTACTCTCTCGTGACCTCTCATAACGGGGTCACTGGTGCCCCTCTGTACCCTGGATATTGATTAACTAAAGGTCACTGCTGGAGAAACTTTTTTGATTAACTTTTGGTGTTTGTGAAATAAAGTTCGCCAAATTTCATGTAGGAAGTTTGTTAAGAGAAATGGAGAGGAAAACACAGAGATCATTTGAGGATATTTGGTTCATTTGGTCATTTTAGGTCATAATGCAGAGTGGGTAAAGAATAAACATCAGGTATACCTTCATTAATTACGATTACTGCACCCCCCCCCCCAACAATAACACCTTAAATAATATGTCAGGTGTACTACTAACACTCCACACAGACCAGTATCATCCTCGAAGACCATATAAAGTTACTTCTTCACTAACACACATCAAGTTATACCTGGACTAACATCAACTCACACCTGTAATACTCTGTTTCGATTTGAGTCAGGCTGTGAGAGACGACTAAAGCACTGGGCAGACTACGAACACTCGCCAACCTAAAATTAATCGAAATGAACTTCAATGTAATTCACTCGGAGCAGAGTCATTTGACCCTCGCCTCGTTACGTCAATATACACAGGTAATATCCCACATTAACCAGAGTCTAAATGCTTCGTAAATCAAACTCCATCGTGACTCCAAATATTATTGACGAACTAATCCACTTACCTCACTTTAACTACAACACAAAATTAAAACTTCAAAATGGCACCCACATCAATCTGAGACTCTACCTTCCTAATAAACCTTCACTTGACACCATTACCAAACAAATTTTACGTACAGAATCAATGTGAATCTTGACTCAGAGAAAAAAAAACCTTAAGTGTTATGTTAATCGGATGGTTAAGTAATTAGTAGTTGCTAGTAATTAGTTTTTTATTACATAGAGTGAGTGTTTTAGTGTTAAACTGGATGATGGGTAACTATTTTCTTTATGGTTTCTTATGTAGATGGATTACTTTGAATACATCGTCGGTATATGGGACGAGAGAGAGAGAGAGTGGGGGGGGGGTGGCCATCAAGTGAAATAACTTACCTACATAAACTTTAAGTACAATCTATTGGGAGGTCCTACATGTGTGTGTGTGTGTGTGTGTGTGTGTGTGTATTAGTTTTTGGGCAAATAACATGTACGTGTGCATATAGTATATGTGTGTCTGTTTTTGTTTTTTAATAATAATAATAATAATAATAATAATAATAATAATAAACAATAATAATAATAATAATAATAAATAATAAATAATAAATAATAATAATAATAATAATAATAATAATAATAATAATAATAATAATAATAATAATAATAATAATAATAATAATAAATAATAATAATTAATAATAATAATAATAATAATAATAATAATAATAATAATAATAATAATGTTAATAATAATAATAATGTTAATAATAATAATAATAATAATAATAGTAATAATAACAATAACAATAACAATAATAATAATAATAATAAGGGCTTCAATGTTGGTATTTTCAGATGTTTATATCCTCGTATGTCGTCCATGGGCCTAGTGTTGAAGCTTGTGGTATTTGGTGGTGTCTTAGATGAAGCTTCCAATATATAAAGGTATCATTGTTGAAGCCTGCAAACTCTTGAAGCGTTGTTAGCTGAAGCCTACGATATTCTGAGGGTAATATTATAATTTCCTAGCTGAAGCTTGCATTAATTGGTGGCTTTCTTGCTGAAGCTTGCATTAATTGGTGGCTTTCTTGCTGAAGCTTGCATTAATTGGTGGTTTCCTTGCTGAAACTTTCATTAATTGGTGGTTTCCTTGCTGAAACTTTCATTAATTGGTGGTTTCCTTGCTGAAGCTTAAAATATTTAGTAGTTTATTGAAGCTTACAATACCCGAATGGCTTTATTGCTGAACTACAGTATTCAAAAAGTTTATTTGTTGAAGCCTAAAATATTCAAGTGACGTATTACTGAAGCTTACAGTAGCGTAGAATAGTTGCCAAAGTTGTTTTGCTGAAGCTTAAAAAATAACTTGTTTGAATCGCCTCCTAGTATGTGTCTGAGGATGGCTATTATGTGTAAGATTACGATAGTCCTTTGGTTATATTGCTGTAGCCTTATCATAGCCAGTTGACTACGATACTGAGACTTACAATAACCCGTTGGCTGTATTATTGAAGCCTACAGTATATCCTTGGTTAGTTACTGAAACCTACAGTAACCCGTTGGCTGTATTATTGAAGCCTACAGTATATCCTTGGTTAGTTACTGAAACCTACAGTAATCCTTTGGCTGTATTATTGAAGCCTACAGTATATCCTTGGTTAGTTACTGAAACCTACAGTAACCCGTTGGCTGTATTATTGAAGCCTACAGTATATCCTTGGTTAGTTACTGAAACCTACAGTAATCCGTTGGCTGTATTATTGAAGCCTACAGTTTCTCCTTGGTTAGTTACTGAAACCTACAGTAACCCGTTGGCTGTATTATTGAAGCCTACAGTATATCCTTGGTTAGTTACTGAAACCTACAGTAACCCGTTGGCTGTATTATTGAAGCCTACAGTATATCTTTGGTTAGTTACTGAAACCTACAGTAATCCGTTGGCTGTATTATTGAAGCCTACAGTATATCCTTGGTTAGTTACTGAAACCTACAGTAACCCGTTGGCTGTATTATTGAAGCCTACAGTATATCCTTGGTTAGTTACTGAAACCTACAGTAACCCGTTGGCTGTATTATTGAAGCCTACAATACCCTGAAGGCTTTGATATCGGAAGCCTTAATCAAGTGATCTGGTGCATTAACCCGAGAGTTTTGTTACTGAAGAATTTAATAGTCTGGGTGGTGTCGTTATTGAAGCCAACAGCACCTGGGTGATGTCGTTACTAAAGCCAACTGGCGTCGTTACTGAAGCCAACAGCACCTGGGTAATGTCGTTACTAAAGCCAACAGCACTTGGGTGGCGTCGTTACTGAAGCCAATAGCACCTTGGTAGCGTCGTTACTAAAGCTAACAGCACCTGGGTGGCGTCGTTACTGAAGCCAACAGCACCTGGGTGGCGTCGTTACTGGCCAACAGCACCTGGGTGCGTCGTTACTGAAGCCAACAGCACCTTGGTGGCGTCGTTACTGAAGCAAACAGCACCTGGGTGGTGTCGTTACTGAAGCCAACAGCACCTGGGTGGCCGTGTTTTTCGAAGTTATTGACAGAGAAGAGATAGGGAGCTGGTTGTGCGGACCAACACGGGAGGCGCAGCAAAATATGGCTTCAAAATTTCTCGGTGATGGAAGGAAAATTTTCTCCTCTGTGCCGAAGCGATGAGTTGGGGGAACAGTATACTGACGAGAGTAACTTTGGTTATTTGTCCGCTAAAGATATTTGTACCTCTAGTTTATATGAAGAAAATAGTTATCTATCGTTGTCACTCGTTTGGGACACACACACACACACACACACACACACACACACACACATATATATATATATATATATATATATATATATATATATATATATATATATATATATATATATATATATATATATATATATATATATATATATATATATATATAAGAATAGTTACCTGATGATTAAACAAAACAACAGTCTTTATAATTGGACTTGACAAGTGTCCCCAGCAGTACAGTACATGTGTCTGCCTCTGGTGCTGCTCTTGAGTAATGAATTCAGAAAAAAAAAGTAATGAATTTGATAGGAATCTCAGGAGATTTTCTGATAGATCTTAGAGAGGTTTACTGTACATCTTTATCGAACCCACAACTTCCCCCTCCCTATTGCCTCCGTCATTGGGGGTGAGCAGTTTATAACCTTGTTGGTCTGGCAGAGGGACATCACTGCCCTCACATCAATAAACCTACTCGTATCTCTGTGAATTTCATAGTTTTGTTGATAGTACCGTCTTTAGTATTGTACCTTAACAGCCCCCTCGCGATGACTCCCTACAGACAACATACGTAACGAACCCTTAGCATTTACCCCAGGAGCTATAATTGTGGCCAACTGATAATAACATCAATGATTTATTTTGGTAGATTGCTGATCCTTTTGGGAGACGAATCTTGAGCCAAACTACCCTCCTCAATAAATGTCGTTCAGCATAACACTGTCAGAACCTGAGGTAATACTCACCTGGCAGGAAAGCGATGAAGAACACGATGCCGAAGGTGCGCCAGAGAGTCAGCCACATCTTGTCAGGGACGGCTGAGTGTCACCGAGATATTCTGCCTCACACCTACTTTCAGGAATCCCACCAGGGGTCGAGGAGCCGCTTGCTCCTCTCTCTCATTACCGGGTCCTCCCCGTTACACCTGCGCTCTACTCCAGCTCTTCCTCGTTATAACACCTGCTGAGTACTCCAGGATTTCTGTAATAACATTTGTGGTTTGTACTCTCAGAATTTTTAGTTTTTTTCTCTACTGTATACCTGTTTTAAGCTTCAGTTTTCCCCTCTACCCTTTTCTATGTTTGCGTCCTTGTCACACCTGTGCTGCACCGAGAGTCATAACATCTGCTCTTTTCATTTCCATTCAGATCCTAGATACACCTTTACTATATTTTTTATTTCTAAATCTTGGCTACACCTGCGCCACACTCTGGGTCTGTTATTGCACCCCAGCTGCCAACTACACCCTGGGATCACTCTTGGGACGACCACACCACAGGTCCCGTTTACCACATCTTATCTTAACGCTCAAGTTTTGACTACATCTGTCTTGTTCTCTCCTTCTCTCTCCCTCTCTTTCTCTCTTACTCTCTCTTGAAACAGTCTTTATATTCTTCGCTCCATCTTCCATTCACTCCTCCGCAACAAGTCCAATCTGCATTTTGATATCCCTGTCTTTTCTTGGACTCCTTTTTGCACCAATTGTTTTAACTTTCCTTGGGAGTGAGCGGTTCCTCCTGCTGCAAGCGCTACAGAAGGAGTCACCGAATATCTCTCGTTGCTGATGAGTTTTCTTCCTTAGTCTCCTCTCTTTATGTCAATACTCCTAGAAATTCCTCTCCATCATGCAGGGCTCTCGTGTATCACAGGAGTTATATTCTCTCCATAGTGTCATATAAACAGTTAACTTTCCCACCGTGGATACACAAGCCACCCTGAGTTGTGTTGTTAGTGGCGAGCCCCGTGAGGTTGCGCCACGACACCTGTGCGGCCCTGCTTGTTGATCACCTTTGTCCGGTATTGGGCCCAACTTGGCGACGACCCTCTTCAGCGGCCCCGTCTAACCCAGGCGGCGACACACCACCTTCTGCCTGCCTCTTCCCCTTTATCCATCTGAGTGCTTAACGAAAAGACACTTTCTCCTCCCCATTTATCGCTCATCTGTCACACATATAATAACTCCCTCACCTCACAATATCTTCCTTCTTTTTTTTTTTGCACCAGATACAAAAACGAATCCACTCGCCACTACTGCTCTTAATCCCTAATTAGAGCTTGGTCATTGACACAGCGAGAGGGTTGGGTGTCCTCGATGGTCAGTAGGGACATGTTCACGTGGCGTGGCGTGGGGTAACGATGGTGGCGGGGCGCGCGGGTGTCAGCGTGTGGGCCAGCACTCTTACTACCTTGCCATGGTGACGGCCCGCGGTCGACTGCCGCTCACCGCCCGCCTCCCCGCTCTGCCACCCACCTTCCTCTTCCCCATCCCCTCCTCGTTCTCCTCCTACTCCTCCTCCCCCTCTTGTTCTTCCTTTCTCTTCTTCCTTCTCTTCTTTCTTTTTTGCTTCGTATTTCGAGAGTTTATATTCGATCTTCTGCTGTTGCTTTCTCTTCTTCCTGCCTCCTATGCTTCCTTTAACCTCGATTCACCTACTGCTAAATCTCCTCCTGTTCTTCCTATCTCTTTTTCGTCTTCTTCCATCTCTTCCTTCCCCCTTTTCCTCCTCTAATTCACACCCCTTCCTCTTCTTCTTCCTTCTATTTACTTTACAGTTAATTTAAAAATAATCAATAATTCTCTTTTTTTCGATTCTTTATTAAACTACTACTCATCTTTTTTTTTCTTTTCCTTTCTATATTTTCTATTTTCTTTATTTTCTTCTTTCATTTTACTTCACAGTTTACCTTCGATTATTGTCATTTTCTTTCTTTCAATTTCCTTCTATTTTTTTCCTTCTTTTGGTGGAAGATATATGAGCTATAATCTCTGTTTCTCTGTCCGTCCGTCCGTCCGTCTGTCTATTTCTATGCCTGTCATTCTGTCTGTCTATTTGTCTAACCCGTATGTTGTCCATCCGTCTATCTTTAAGTTTATCGATGCAACTGTTTGTATTTGTCTGTCTGTCTGCCCGTATGTCTGTCTATCCATAGGTTCAGGACACTCTCAGTTATCACCTAAATTTACAGTTGAGGGAAATAACCCAATCGGGTACAGTGCCAACCACCCTATCTCCTTGTGTACTATTGGTTTGTTATGCAGTATACTATATCCACCCCACCTGCAATGGGTTGTAAAGGCTATTAAACCACCTTACAACTGACTTAATTTTGTGTGTATTATTGTTTCTCACTGTTTTATTTATTAGAGTTACTTGTTATTGTTCTTTACTGTTATTTATCTGAGTTATTTGTTATTGTTCTCCACTATGTTATTTATCTGAGTTATGTTATTGTTCTTCACTATGTTATTTATCTGAGTTATTTGTTCTTGTTCTTCACTATGTTTATTTATCTGAGTTATTTGTTATTGTTCTTCATTGTCATTTATCTGAGTTTATTTGTTCTTGTTCACTATGTTATTTATCTGAGTTATTTGTTATTGTTCTTCATTGTGTCATTTATCCAATTATTTGTTCTTGTTCTTCACTATAACATTATCTAAGTTTTTATTGTTGTTCTTTTTATTTATCTGGGTTATTTATTGTTTCTCACTGTTTTATTTATTAGAGTTACTTGTTATTGTTCTTTACTGTTATTTATCTGAGTTATTTGTTATTGTTCTCCACTATGTTATTTATCTGAGTTATTTTCACCTTTATTACCTCATTATCTCTTTTTTGTCTCAACTTATATAGCGTTTATTGCTCAGATTAAATAACTCATTGTAATTGTTGTTGTTGTTTTTTTATTAATTAGGTGCTTCAACAGCCAAGGTTCAGAAGCATTACTCACCAAGTGTTAGTTTCTACACTACATAACAACTTCTACAAAAATCAGGTGTTTGTGTGTTTGTTATAACTCAGCGGTGTCAACAAACAGCCCTGACCCTTGTGTTTGTGTAGATCGAAGGCTGGGGTTGAATGGGCGTATCACATGCGATAGATTATTAGAATTAATATTTAAAAAGTGATATTAAGAGGGTTTTTTTAAATATGTACACACACACACACACATACACA
The DNA here is from genome assembly GCF_018991925.1 of Homarus americanus. NCBI lineage: Eukaryota > Metazoa > Arthropoda > Malacostraca > Decapoda > Nephropidae > Homarus > Homarus americanus. Next base: position 573,531 of record NW_024755445.1, read on the forward strand.
CACACTTACATACACACACATTACACGCATACATACACACACAAACACATTACACATACACACACACACACATTACGCATACATACACACATTACACATACACACACACACACATACATTACTCATACATACACACATTACACATACATACACACACACACATTACGCATACATACACACATTACACATACACACACACACACACACACACACACACACACACACATTGCATACATACACACATACACACACACACACACATTACGCATACATACACACATTACACATACACACACACACACACATACACACACACACACACATTACGCATACATACACACATTACACATACATACACACACATCTTAATCTAAACATAAACACACCATCCAACATCGTCCTCGAATGTTACCAGAACACACCCCCCCCCTTTATATATACGTGAATGGAACACTTCCTACTTTTACGTGGCATCACAGAAAACGGGAATCAGGACAAGAACACTGCGGTGAAGATAAGTCCAGGTTTTAGCGTTATTTTGAGAGTATTTTTGCACAAATCGGTGGTTGAGATAGAATGGTATAGGGTACTAGTGGAATGGTTGATAAACTATTGGATTGTTATGAGATTTTCAACTTGGTCATTTTTAAGGGGATACAAATATAACTTTGCACGAGATTCATCACTTCTGGCTGGACTAACTAGGGAAAATTCCTCGTCCTCTCGAATTTGTTTCCTGGAATGGCAAAAAAGAACTGGCATCTGGAGTTCCCCGAAAGGACCCGCTACACTCACTCTGGTTCTTCCTATTAAATAACTGAGGGAGCAATTTTCTTTCCTATCGTTGTCTCATCTTTTTGGTTCATGGAAAAGTGCAAGAGAGAGAGAGAGAGAGAGAGAGAGAGAGAGAGAGAGAGAGAGATAATGAATGGATGGATGGGTGGGTGTGGGTGGATATGTGTGGGTGTGGATGGTTGCTTGTGGGTGTGAATGTTTGTGTGTGGGTGATTGCATGTGAGTGGTTGCATGTATAGGTGTGGGTGGTTGCATGTGGTTACGGATGGTTGTGTGTGGGTGAATGCGTGTGGGTGTGTGATAGCTTTGAGTGAGTCGCTGAAAGATGCAATTTACAGATAATTTGAAACAGTGAAGAATCTGTCTGCAATCGAATTTTTCCTGTCACTTCTCGATTCTGTCTCGGGGCGCTGGTAAACGGGGAAGAGGGGGGGGGGAAATGGCGGATGAAGAAGGGCAAAGAGAAGGAATGGGCGAAAAGAGGAAATAAAGAAGAGAAGGGAGAAGGCTTATGGATAGACATAGAAAGAAGACGAGAATAGATAGAATAAATGAAAAAAAAATGAGAAATATAAGATAGAAAAGAAATGTCGATAAAACGGGGAAAAGATGTAATTGATTGACAAAGAAATGAAACAAAGAAAGAAGAACTACGAGTAATTATTCTCACCATTAACTAATTGTATAAGTAACTTGTACAGAATAACTTTAAAACAATAGATAACTTGTATTTATTTAGGTATGATGGCTTAAACCCTTTTGGGGATGATGGTTTAACCCTTTGAAAATGAGGATGTAACCCTTTAAGGACGCTGTTTTAACCCTTGACGACGATGATGTATGTTACCCTTAAAGGACGATGGTTTAATACTTTCATTAAGGGTTTGGGGATGATAGTCTATCGCTCTGAGGATGATAGTCTATCGCTCTGAGGATGATAGTCTATCGCTCTGAGGATGATAGTCTATCGCTCTGAGGATGATAGTCTATCGCTCTGAGGATGATAGTCTATCGCTCTGAGGATGATAGTCTATCGCTCTGAGGACGACAGTTTAAATTATCTACATCAAAGGCTTAAGTTTGATTGATCGTCTTCCATTAATAATTCTCCCTACAGCCTGTATGGGATATTGAACCCCGTAACATCAAAAGAAACAGAGCAGCGTATGGATACATTTTTGATGAAGATGTTTATGTTATTACCATGGCAGTGATTGATGTTGGTAATCCTGCCAGTGATCCGTGTCCGAAAGGGTTCATTTGAAATAAAAGTTGTAAGTATAAGCTTTTTATAATCACTTGTAACTGAGAATGACATTTTAAGATTATTTTTTGTCATCTCTATGTTTTTATTTATTATATGTATGTAAATAAACTGAATGGAACAAATTTAAAACAGTTTTATAAGTTTCTCAATAGGTAGCCGACAGCACTTTGAGACACTGATGACGTCATGATTTGGGGGGTGTGAGGTGTTTCCGAAATTCAGACTCGGTAATGACTTGCGTTTGAGACATTAGGATTCGTTAATATCTCTTATGTATAATAATGATTAGTTGACGGAAAGCGACAATGAAATGAATTATGAATCAAGAGAGATCTAACAAGAGAAGATAAAGACTCACCCATAGTCATTCAATAGTTTCGAAGTAATTAAACAACACTGCTTCGACCACGACTATTTTGCTTCATATCTGTTGCGAGTTGATGCTGTTCTGTAAAGGTACTCATTTTCGTCGCTGCCTTGGTCTCGGTAACAGTTTCCCCCTCAAAAGTTTATTCCTATAAGATCATTAAGTGTCGTACAAGATTATAAAGTGTCATCGCTACACAAAAGCAAAGAGGTAAGTGGTAGCCAATAGGGAGAAATTTGTGAGGTTAAGTGTTGTAGTGGCTTTGTTGATGAAGACAGCCCCGAACGATAAGGTTAAGTTAGACTAATTAAGATAGGTTAAATTAATTTTGGTCAAGATAGATTAGATTACTTAAACATATGTTTGTTTATATTATTAGGTAAGATTAGCTTAAGTTGGTTAATGTGATTACCGTAGATGGTTTACCTGATATTGTCCAGGTGATCACGACTCATTTGGGCTCGTCACCTGTGTTGTGTTTTGGGCACTGTGCTACTTGGTTCAAAATGCCACGAATCTAAGACCTAGTGATAATGTATTGACTCCCTGCTGCTAGTGCCACTGTATCGTAGTGAGCATGTGGGTTTATTCCTATATCATGGAAAGGTGTTTTTATAACCAAGGTGATGTCCCCAATCAAGATGTGGCAGCAGCGTCGCAGTAGTTGAGTGGTGGGGAATGGACTAATGCCTCATGGATGAAGGCTTCGAATCATCCCTTGTTGTATATGGAGTTATACATAATAAGTATCTTGACTGGGATATCACATCTTTCCCTGACTATGCTAACGTAAAGTATCGTGATGTTACTCTGGCAAATTGATCGATACTTCTTCCATTGTGTTATAAATAAGTGCATTTGTGTAAAGTTTTATGGAAGTTGAACCATTAACGTTGTGGTTTGTGTGCTGCGGGTTTCTCTGTCACTGGGGTTCATTTTTCTAGTGATTTTTTTTTCCTTTCTGTCGTCTACTGGCTTAAAAGTCTCGTAATCCTGGAGCAGATGGCTAACATCAGTATGCATTCTTTTATTTCGTTCATTTTTTCTACAGATGTTCTTTGGATGATAGTAATAAAAATGATACGTCAATGCATAGAATCTAATTGAACCTGACCTAACTTCCTAGGAGGGGGGGGCGGATTCCCCATCATATTAAACAAAAAGTACCTGGTATTTACTTTGATATCTGGTACCAATAAAAGTAACTTTCTTGAAGCGGTATGATGTTTATTTTATTTTTTTTTTTTTTTGGACATGAGAGTACACTAGGGCCGAGTGACCCTCCGTCCTACCGAAAACAAAAGAGCAGACGACAACATACGCCGACAAGGCAGATTTTTCAGCTGAATATTTATGGTAAATAATTAACTTCTTCGTGTACAAAGCACGTAGAGACATCATTTTCGTGTCATATGCTCAGTTTTTCATCGTCTTTTACCCCGTAATTTCCCTCGTCCTTCATACCCTGCCCACTACAGGTGATTCTTGATCGTAGAAAGAACTAAAAAAAAAAAAAACAGTAAATGCTCTTAGTTAAAATAAAAAGTTGTCGTATAGTTTTTTATAACTTACTGCTCCAGTATACCAAAGGCTGTTTTGAGTCGGAGCTCCCTCTGTCCACCGAACTGTTGGTGGGTAAATGGAGAGAACAGCCGAGTCCAGTGCTGGCCATACTGTCTGCTTGTGTATTTAAGGTTTAGGGTTCAGTGAGCTGTATCTGTACTGTCCTTAACGGGGAGTCTCGTCCGCTAAGAGAATAAATCCACGAATTACCACCAAAACGGTTAGATTTTGTGTCGAGTCTAAGAGTGTAGGAATATCATAGGAAGTTATTTTTAATTTACAGTATGGTGATTCGAGTTAGAAAAGCCATTGAAGTCATCAGATGTTTATTTCTAGTAACGTAATTTATCTCTTGAATAGTCTACAGTAAAATCTCGATTTAACGGACTATGTGGAGAGGAAAGTCCATTATATCAAGGATCCGTTAGATGTAAAAAAAAAAATCTAACGGGTTATATGGAAAAAGAAGTTCGTTATATGGAGGTGTGACTGCACTTGACTAACGGGAGGCAGTGTTCTCAGCGACCATCTTCACGAACAAATGATTCCTTTACATACTCGAGACGCCAAACGGCTCGTCTTCCCGTACAGGTTGTATTGCCTCACTTGGCTTTGGTACAGTTCCCAACGGACGTATATTTGTAGAGTCAGACACCTGTAAAGTTGATTAGAATTATAACCTAACTAATTACAACAATTACCGACTATGTTTATTAAAAGCAAAGAGTGTCCTAAATTTTGGTCGAAGTTTGGAATTAATGCGGGAACTAAAATGACCATATGTACTGTAGTCGTAATTACTCGCAGGTGAGACCACATAACATTACCATATCACCTGGCAAGAGTACCCACATCATTAAAGAATTTCACCACTCTTCTTTTTTTTAATTAAACATAAAAAACAACATATCAGTTTATTTTGGACAGTAATTACCGGTTCTATGATAAGTTCAATCAAAACATCATTAAATTAATATACAGTGATAATTTATGTACAGCAACACCCACCACCAACAAATTAATATAATACTGAATGAAGAGTAAATTATCATGTTTCTATATTAATAATTTCTGAAGTTTATAATAACGAGAAGAAACTTTATATAAAATTATATTGATGATAAGATTTGTGTTAGTAGATATTTTAGGCATCAGGGTTAAGCTCAGGGATGTATTAAGGACCTGAGGTTACAATTGACTTAGAAACATAATTATTAACGTCACGGTTCAGGTAAGTGTGGTGACTATACAGGACATAGAAGGTAAATTATTGTATAACAAATTAAATTTAAATTACGAAGAAATAACCAACAAAGGTTAACTTATTATGTTAAGGTCTATATAAGTACAGTTAAATACTAAGTCAGTTCGCCTCTCCTGAACCACGAACCCCAGGATTCAGACTCGTGAACCTGAAGCAGTAGTTTGATGCGGTGTTCTGTCCGTAAATGCTTCGGATTCGTGAGTCTGAATCTCGGGTTCGGGGTTCAGAGGAAAGGCGAACTGACTTTAACAATCGATCATTGTGTTAGGGTTTCATTTACGTAAACTGGTTTCTAGTAAATGTTTTTAAGTGTGAGAGTTGGAAGGCAGGTAAGCTTATTTTATTGTTTATTTTGTTTTTCTAGGGAAGTGTTGGATGGTAACACCTGGAGGGCCAGCAACACACCTTATCTCGGGTATAAGTTGAAGGTACGTTATTTTTCTATAAACTCTGGAGTGTTTTTGTTTTACACCGGACTTTGCTTTCCTTCGCCTTTGAGGAAATAAAAGAGTCCGCTATATTAACATCAGTATAGACATGTTGTTGTCGTGATCCCCGTATCGTTGCGTCTTCTACAGCGAAGTTGACCTCTCCCTCCCTCCCCCCCTCCCTCCCTCCCTCATATAAGCTGTCTTTGGTCGTCGAACCTCCTTCTATCTCTAAGTCGTCTGTGGATGCTGGAGACCCCTACCCATAAGCCCTTTATGAACGTCCAAGACTCCCCCCCCCCCCCTACCACTGCTACGGCCGGACCTATCCCTGCGGTTGTTGAATCACCCCCTCCTTCCCCCTCCCGTCCCCCGCCACCCATCCATCAACATAGGAACCCAGTCTCACTTCAACCTAACCTGAACGATCCTTGAGAAGTTTATGTTATTTATTTTCCTTCACGTTATATCCACGAGGCTCTGTATCCTCCAGAAAAACTTTGTATCTTCCGCCAATTTTGATGATTAGGTTCGAGATATTTCCGGTTTGAGTTACAGACACAATAAACCCTGAAATAAGTTCTTGTGGTTCCCCCTTAGAGCTTAGAAACCATTCATTGATTCTTCCTTCACAACTTTTAAGTGATGCTATAAGAAGAGTTTATTAGGATTAGTCTTGTTTATAGGATTTTGTCTACTATTTCAGACAAATTAATGAGACATAAACTAGATATTATAGTTTGTGTCATAAGTTACCGTTGTTAGTAATGTTAAATAGTTTGTTAGACGAGATATATTCACCATGAGTCTTAAGTCTGTGAAGTGATGGTCGGTAATGGTGTGTTGGCCTCCTGTTTCAAGATCGAGATGACGTTTACCTAATAAGCATTCCCGTGGTACACCCTGTAGTTGCCTTCATCCAGGCATATTGTGTACAGTAGTCTTGAGGAGGAGCATATCCCACACACTACCTCTTTAACTGTACTCCATTAACTCCCGCAGCTTTGAATTCCTTAAGCTGATTGTCTTCCTTAAGCTGGTTGTCTTCCTTAAGCTGGTTGTCTTCCTTAAGCTGGTTGTCTTTCTCCACGTAATTATCCAAAGCTGCTACATCACGTAAAAAAGTAATCTATTATGCTTGGAGCTGGAATACCTATGGCTCAAGATTTTGTTTACATTTCTACCCTATATTTTTTTTTTACAAACCGAAAAAGAAAATTCAATGAGGATTTTACTTTCTCAAAATCTGAATTAATCATCGTGTTATTTATATTAGAGGGAGTAAACAAAGGTAATAATATTTACCCTTTAAAATTTGTGTTGATTTCGATTTTTTTTTTGCTCTTGTGGTCTGAAAAACTAATCATCCCCGAAGCGGAACAGAAAATGAGTACTTGGAGATAATGTTTGTTTGTTTATCTGTCAGTACGTCCCGTGTGCTTCAGGCCTGTAAACACGAGAGTCATTGACCTATATAGTTGATATTTGTCACAGTGGCCTAGCTTTACGTATCCTCCCGCCCTCCCCAACCCCCAACTCCCAACCTTCAACTCCCCAACCCACCCCAACACCCAACCCACCCCCAACCCACCCCCAACACCCAACCCACCCCAACACCCCAACCCACCCCCAACCCACCCCCAACCCACCCCAACCTCTACAGGAAGAACACAATAATCATCTTTTCCATCTTACATTATGAAGAATTAGAGTAAATTACGGAGCCGAGTGGAGGCGAGAAACTAAACTCTGTGATCTGGAGAACTTGAACAACTGGCTAGCGAGGGAAGAGAGGGGAGGGAATTTTGATGAAACTCGTTAAAGTAGTTACAATAACCTCAGTGGATCCCGTATGAGTTCGATAATCACACTTTCATCTATTTCCTGTTGATCCTTCCCTCTATCTCATTCCTCTCTTTCTTCTTCCCACTTATCCACCCCCATCCTCCATCTCCTTCTGTCCTCACGTGGTATCTCCTATTCCCTTCGTCGTAAAACCTGGATCTACTTGGCCTTCGTGTACGGTGTGTATGAGTTTCTGTTTGTACTTTGAAGACGATAGCTTAACAGGATGGTAACTTAATTGGATGGTAGCTTAACAGGACGAGAGCTGAACAGAACGATAACTTAATAGGACGGTAGCTTAATAGGGACGATATAACTGGTTAATAGCTTAATGCAATAGATCGATAGCTGAACAGGACGATAGCTTAACAGTACAATAGCATAACACTACAATGAATAAAACTTAACTTTCAACATTGAATTTTGAAAATCATTGACAATTGATTCCAGGGGTAACGAGTGAGCGTACAATGGCTAACATCATTTACGACTATCTTGTTAAAATACTATGCTAAGAAAGATGTTTTTACCACACGTCTCTTAAAAGTTCAAAAAAAAAATTATGCCAACGAATGCCACAGGTAAGGTCATAAAGAGAGAAGGGGCAGCTGAGGTCACCATATTCACCCTCCCATGCTACCTAACTGTATGACTTAAGGTGGAAAAGATAGCATATTATCCTTCTCTATATCCAAGCTTAGGGTTAGAACATATCTCCCTTTTCAAAAATATCATTAGAAACACATAATAGTGAGTGAGGTCAGGGTTGGAGGTCAGAGTTGGAGGTTAGTGGGGGTCAGAGATGGAAGTTACTGGAGGTCAGAGGTGGAGGTCATATATATGCAGTTGGTCATGTACTTCTTGAGGTATACCATAGCTGAGGTTGCTCGCATGCATTAAGTGTTCTTACCAGTGTGTGTTGTCTAACTGTATCCAGTGAAGTATTAGAACACTAATTAATTATCGTAATACAAATTTCCTTACCCCCTCTGCCCCTTTAGGATTTATGGCTGTCAAATTACACAACTTGGGTTTTTAACTCATGAGGAATCAGTAGTAAACATTTGTGAGTAATAATGATAATAATAATGATAATAATGTTCGATAATTACTACAATATCATTAATAATAACACAACTCAAATACTGAAGAACTAACCCCAACAAGTTTTACCAATCAGATGACCTTTGACCCCAACAACTCAATAACTTCCTAAACACGCTTCGATAACTCTGTCTCTCCCATTACATACATTTCAAGTGATAGAATAAAATCATAACAAACTTCAACCTTAAGATGGCCAGTGAACCCCATCAGTCGAGAACCATGAGGCAATATCCATCACATATCACATAATGAAAGCTCTTACACACACCCCCAAAAAAGTATCTCTACAGGCGGGGGAGGGGGGTGTTGTTCCGATGACTCAGAATGAACACTAACTCCTATTGAATCGGTCGGGTTGTCAAAATCCTTCGTCAGTTGTGTCATATTGTCTAACACAAAATCGTCAAGATACTTTTTGGAGCGAGTTTACATAGGAGTTTATGGTAGGGAATCTGGGAGTTAATATTGGTATTGGAGGAAAATTGGTGTTTGTTTGTGATGACGAAACGTATATGAAGATGATGAGACACTTGTTGTCATTGTGATTCAGAATGAGAGAGCAAGAGATAGTAGAGACGAGGGAGAGCGAGTGAGAGAGAGAGAGTGAGAAACCGAGAGTGAGAATGAGAGGTAAAGGGAGGAGAGAGGAAGATAAATAGGAAAAAAGAGACAAAAAGATAGATAGACAGATAAACATGAACAGACAGGGTACAGACAGGCAGACAGAGATAGATTCCAACCTATACAACAACAAGACTGACCAAACAGTTCCTCAAACTTAACAGACTCCTCTTGTTTTTTCTTCCCCCGAACCAAGTGACGCCTATCGCTAAACTCTGCCGTATAAAACATCAAATAAGGAAAATGTCTGCACGGATATTTCCAATTTCCCCCTCTGGCTGGTGGTATGTTACCCTGCCTCGCTGGTGACTGGCAGTAATATCGACCCCCCCCCCCCCCTCTCTCTCTCTCTCTCTGTCTCTCTCTCTCTCTCTCTCAAATTAACCAATCTTTATTATGATAGTTATGGTATATGTACATATTACACACTTATATATACAAACACACTTATACACACACACTACTTCTACTACTTTGCTGTCCCAGTGAGTTAATAAGGATGTCACCTTCGTTGGTGAGCTCTGAGGTGACTCGAGAGGCCGATACGGGACCGGCAGGGCCGTCCACACATGTTACACGTGTGGAGGGCTACATCTAGTGCGGGAGGAGCGGTGGCAGCGTCTTTCAGGCGCTGGCGCTGTCTGCCTCAGTATGCAGACGGGCTAACTCGAAAGTAATGACACCTTTTCGTGTGATGTTCCTCCAAGCGTTACGGTGTGGAGTAATCGTCTCGCAGGTGAGGGGGTCGATTTGGCACTTTTCAGGTTTGTCTTAAGACTATCCTTATACATTTACAGTTGCCCGCCGGCGTTACGTTTATCACTCTTTAAGGTGACTGTAGAAAAGCTGCTTTGGCAGTCTACTGTCGTCCTTGCAAGTAACAAGAACAGTCCATTTACGTAGTTGTTCATGGATAATGGTAGTCTCGATGCTCCTACATTTAGTGTCAGCGAGAATACTGGCATTTATTCTCTTGTCTTCCCAGCGAACTCGGAGGGTGGAACGTAAACTACATTAGAGAGGGTACTACCGTTAACCTGGATAGATAGCGGAAGTCTGGCTGAGGGTTAAGCTGGAAGAGAATCCGAGTCTTGCGTACATTGACACCAAGGCCGAAGTGTGTGTATACGCATCTGCGTAAGTATACAGGATCTCCTGTAGGTCGTGTTCAATGTGAGCACCGAGGGTGAGGTACAGCAGTGAGATACTTAGAACAAGGGCTAAGTACACGTTCCTCTCTTTATAGTTAGTCTCGTGTTGAATCTTTCTCCATGCCAACATCGTTGTCGATTCTGTTCTTAGTGCTCAGATCCGTCCATCGACTTAACGGTGGTCGACTCGTGTTATGTGATTAACAGTTTTTCTTTAGGTTAGATACTCGCTGTACACTTCAAATAGCATAGTGTCAGTTTTTGCTGCACTGACATATCCTACACTGACAACTTGTTATTGTAAGAGGAAAAAAGACGTGTAATAATGTCTATTTTGTGTTATTGTATTATTATAGAATACATATTATTATTATTCTACTTTGAATTATACTCGTATAATCAGTACATTACTTTATGAGTGAATGTGTTTCATAAAGGAACTATTGAGGAGAGTTTGGTGTTCCTAAACTAGAAAGTACAGCATCTCACAAACTCACACACACCAGCTGGATGTGTCGCTAGGTATTCAGGACACAAACGAGGAGGGGAACTTGTGTTAATTTTTACTTCTAATAAACTATTGGCGTTGGGGATGAATACATTTTCAATATTTTTTTTTAAGACGGTGATTTCGAATGGCCAATAGATACTACGTAAGCACGCCTAGTAATCGCATTACAGTATTTTGAAATTGTAATGAGGGCAATTTGAAATGATATATTCTGTGGCGTGTTATCAAAAATATGTTCGTGTTGAGTTGAATATCATCATCATAAATAACATATTGAGTTAATTTGACATGGATTATTACCGAGATGTATGGCATGATCTGAAACATGATGTGGTACTAACCGGTGTGTGTGTGTGTGTGTGTGTGTGTTTATCACCACCACTACACACCAAGAGTGATAATAGAGACAAGGGTATTAATCAAGGGTGACTGGCGGCTTGAATCACTTTTCAGAGGTCCGGCAGTCAACCATCCCTCTCTTGACCGTATCTCCTCCCCCTTCCCCTCCCGAGGCTCCTCATACTGACTCTTGGGTTGAGTTGGTTTAGTGAGGTTAGGTTAGGTCTTGTATAGCCTTTTAAATATATAAGTTCATTTTAGGTTGATGTATCCCACAGATGCCAAAAGACCTTAACCAAACGTGTTCACTCAATGTATAATTTCACACATAATTTCTGGTTCTGAAAGGAAGACTCGGAAGAGCTGCAAAATTCTTCCCTAATTCATTTTTTTAACATACAAAATATAGAATTCTGTGTAAGGCTGCAGATTACGAGCACTGATTGTAGAACTCAAAGGGTAAAATTTGATTCGAAACGGCGAGACCGAAGCTTCGAAATAAACTTTTGCCGTGAAACTTAGACCTGAGACAATAGCATTAAAACTGTGGTGAATTAAACGCAAGATTTAATCGCTGATAAGACTTTTGAAATAAAATCTTTGGACAGAATACAAAAAAATAAATCGAAGTATTTTTTTATCATGGGAGTGAACTGAATAGAAGAAAATAGTGGATAAAAAAGCTTTTGATATAATATTACAGGATTGAAATTTAATATCCGAAGAATTTCAATATTTAAAGTTACATGTACGAATGTTGAGCAGAAATTTGTACCTAAAACTGCGAGACGAGGATGAAAGATATATCATTTTTCTTCAGTGTTTACCAAATTTTTATTTTTCATATGTGTTAACCTTTCACCAACTCTCTCTCTCTCTCTCTCTCTCTCTCTCTCTCTCTCTCCCTCTCCCTCTCCCTCTCCCTCTCCCCATGAACCTTACGTCACCTATCTTTTCTCTGGTCTTTTCCTTTGCTCAATCTTCTGTGAAAAGCTCTCCTTTTTGGCTCTCTACTTGACCTTTCATTCTCTTAATCTCTTCCTTCATTTCATTCTCTCTCTCTCTCTCTCTCTCTGAACTTTCACCTTTCCTCCCCTCCACTAAAGCCTTACTCTTTCTCTATCTCTCTTTTTCTTTCTACCTTTCTCTCTTTTCTCTTTCTACAGCCTCTCTCTCTCTTATGTTTCTATATTTTCTCTTTTATCTCTCTCTCTCTCTCTCTCTCTCTCTCTCTCTCTTTCTCTCTCTCGTGTCTACCTACCATTTTCTCTTCATGTTTCTCTCCCCTCTCATTATTGTTTTCCCCTTTACTTCCCCTTTCATTTATTCTTTTATATATCATTATTTTATCTCTGTTACCCCACTTCTCCTTTATCCTCTCACATTTCTTATCATTCTCCTATCTTAGTTTTTCGTCTCCCCATCCTTCTCTTGTTCCCTCACTCTTTTCCTCCTTCCTCCCCTGTTCATATCTCCCTCTTTCCACTCCTTATCTCTCTTCTGTCTCCTTTTCTCGACTCCTCTCTCCCTCCAATAATTTCCTCACACTTTCCTCATTCCCTCATACTTCTCTTTCTTTCTTCTCCTCATATCCTTCTCTCTTTCCTTCCCTTTCTCCTCCCTCTCACCTCCCCATCTCCCATTCCATCATACTCTTCCCTCCTTACCTCACACTTCCCAACCTTCTTGCCTTCTCTACAATTCCTTACCTCCCCATATCTCCCCCTCCCCATATCTCCCCCTCCCCATATCTCCCACTCCCCCTCTCTCCTCTCCTTCCCCACCTGTCCACTCTAGTAACTATCTGACGGGCGAACAACACTTCTCTCGTCAGCTGTCATGTTATTTTGGCAGAGCTTGGTGGAGATGGTGCCAGTTGCTCTCACCGATCGTATCAACACAACGCAACTAGCCTTCAGTTCTTTATGATATCCAAATCCTGAATAATGCCCAATCCCTAATCTTAAATGATGCCCAATGTATGGCATTGGGCATCATTTAAGATTAGGGATGACCAGACCAATCCGACCATTTTTTTTTATATCCAACCATGATAATATTATTTTTTAATTTGTTTTGTATTTTGTTGTTGTTTGTTATGGTCGAGTGAGGACCGGATCTTAACGGAGCAGAACGGATACGAGGCCGGGAGTTGTGGGTCGGGGTCGGGAGTCGGGAGTCGGGGTCGGGAGTCGGGGTCGGGAGTCGTGTTGGTGGTTCCGGGGCTGGAGTCAAGGAGATGGGGCGACATATTAAAATCATTGATTATTTTGTGTTAAAGTCACACTGAAAAAAAAATCACAAAAACACGGAAATAATAAAAAAAAAATCGTAAATTAAAACGTATAATTAATATCGACAAAGACACGTAGTTTATATAGTAAAACAAATAATAATAATTTTTATTGTCAGAAAAAACGTAAATTTTATCGAAAAAAATTACGTAAAATTTATCAACAATACATAATTTACATCCACTAAAAACACATTCAATTCATCTCCACAAATAACAATTTATATCCACAAAAAAACCACATCGAGAAAAACAACAACTCCGTAATAAATGACATATCACCATATAATCAACTAAATAAACCATTGCATTAAAAAAGATCAGGGAGGGTAATTAACAGAGAGCAATATAACAGAGGCGACATTAGAGACAGCGGCTCCATTATCACCACGGGAAGACACCAGCCAGACAGCATACCCCAGTTAACGGAGCAGTTGAAGGGGAAATTGGAAATATCCGAGAACCACCGAGCCACCCGGGGTAAGAATCCAATTTTTAATATTTTTTTTTTTTTACTATTAATAATGAAGGACATTTATGGGATATTTTGATCGGGCTTTTGTTGTGTATTTTGTTAGTTTTGTTTTGCTGTTTTTTTTGTGTTTTTTTGTTTCTTTTTCTGTTTATATGACTGTATCTCTCTCTCTCTCTCTCTCTCTCTCTCTCTCTCTCTCTCTCTCTCTCTCTCTCTCTCTCTAACCAGTCATGTTATTCTTCCACTATACAACAATAACAATAACTTCCATCACCTGGCGACAAACTCCTCCCAGCCTCCCTGTAGCACATCCATCCACCGTCACAGAGTCAACAGGATAATGCTAATCTCCTGACCTACCTTCCTCTTCCTCTTCAATACCCTCCTTCTTTTTCCCCCCTCCTCCTTCATCGCCTCCTCCTCCTTGTCCTTATTCCTCCCATCCTTCTCCATCCTCCTCCTCAACCTCCACCTCCATATCCTTCTCCTCCCCAACCTTCACCTCCAACTCCTTCTCCTTCTTTCCTCCCTCCATCTTACGTCTACCCCGTGCAATAATGTGTATAATCCATCTGCATTACTGTCATCTTGTGAATACCTCTCTCTCTCTCTCTCTCTCTCTCTCTCTCTCTCTCTCTCTCTCTCTCTCTCTCTCTCTCTCTCTCTCTCTCTCTCTCTCTCTCTCTCAAGGGAAGTTCCAAATTACAGCCTGATGCTTTGATAAACGAGGCTTGGTGCCAACAGTACTTGTGTGCGGGTGTGGGGTGTATGTATGAGTGTGTGTACGTGTCTGCATGCATGTACGTGTATGTGTCTACGTATGTGCGTACGTGTATGTGTACTTGTAAGTGTACGTTTGCGTGTGTACATGTACATGTGTGTACGTGTACGAGTGTGCATGTGTACGAGTAAATGTACGTGTGTGTACAAGTGATTCAACATGTGTGTACCTGTAATTTTATGCACGTGTACGTGTGCGTGCAATAATAATAATAATTTATTGATAATTAATAATTAAATAATAATAATAAATAAATATCAGTTTATTGAGAGACAATTACACCCAAGGGCTGAAAATACACAATGGAGAGAAATGAAGTAGATTATTGTACATAAGATCAAGAGTGTGAGATACTTTAAACTGTGCCTGATCTAACTCCTGATGGTCTGGTACAGCTGGTGTTGTTGGCCTCCCTGATGCAGCTGTGGTCTGGTACAGCTGGGTGTTGTTGGCCTCCCTGATGCAGCTGTGGTGTGGTACAGCTGGGTGTTGTCGGCTTCCCTGATGCAGCTGTGGTCTGGTACAGCTGGAGTGTTGTTGGCCTCCTGATGCAGCTGGTGGTGTGGTACAGCTGGAGTGTTATTCAACCTCCCTGATGATGCAGCTGTGGTCTGGTACAGCTGGGTGTTGTTGGCCTCCTGATGCAGCTGTGGTGTGGGTAGCTGGGTGTTGTTGGCGCACTCCCTGATGCAGCTGTGGTCTGGTACAGCTGGGTGTTGTTGGCCTCCCTGATGCAGCTGTGGTCTGGTACAGCTGGGTGTTCATTAACCTCCCTGAAGTGCAGCTGTGGTCTGGTACAGCTGGGTGTTGTTGCCTCCCTGATGCAGCTGTGGTCTGGTACAGCGCTGGGTGTTGTTGGCCTCCCTGATGCAGCTGTGGTCTGGTACAGCTGGGTGTTGATGGCCTCCCTGATGCAACTGTGGTCTGGTACAGCTGGGTGTTGTTGGCCTCCCCTGATGCAGCTGTGGTGTGGTACAGCTGGGTGTTGTTGGCCTCCCTGAGTGCAGCTGTGGTCTGCGGCACAGCTGGGTGTTGTTGGCCCCTCCCTGATGCAGCTGTGGTGTGGTACAGCTGGGTGTTAACCTCCCTGATGCAGCTGTGGTCTGGTACAGCTGGTGTTGTTGGCCTCCTGAGTGCAGCTGTGGTCTGGTACAGCTGGGTGTTGTTGGCCTCCTGATGCAGCTGTGGTCTGGTGCAGCTGGGTGTTGATAGCCTCCCTGATGCAGCTGTGGTGTGGTACAGCTGGGTGTTATTGGCCTCCTGATGCAGCTGTGGTCTGAAACACAGCTGGGTGTTGGCCTCCCTGATGCAGCTGTGGTCTGGTACAGCTGGGTGTTGTTGGCCTCCTGATGCAGCTGTGGTCTGGTACAGCTGGGTGTTGATGGCCTCCCTGATGCAGCTGTGGTGTGGTACAGCTGGGTGTTGTTGGCCTCCCTGATGCAGCTGTGGTCTGGTACAGCTGGAGTGTTGTTGGCCTCCTGATGCAGCTGTGGTCTGGTACAGCAGCTGGGTGTTGTTGGCCTCCCTGATGCAGCTGTGGTCTGGTACAGCTGGGTGTTGTTGCCTCCTGATGCAGCTGTAGTAATTACCCACACACAGCTGGGTGTTAGCCTCCCTGAGTACAGCTGTGGTCTGGTACAGCTGGGTGTTGTTCAGCCTCCTAGTGCAGCTGTGGTCTGGTACAGGCAGCTGGGTGTTGTTAGCCTCCCTGATGCAGCTGTGGTGTGGTACAGCTGGGTGTTGTGTAGCCTCCTGATGCAGCTGTGGTCTGGGCACAGCTGGTGTTGACCAACCTCCCTGATGCAGCTGTGGTGTGGTACAGCTGGGTGTTGTTAGCCTCCTGATGCAGCTGGTCTGAGGTACAGCTGGAGTGTTGTTGGCGCACTCCCTGATGCAGCTGTGGTCTGTAAGTACAGCTGGTGTTGTTAACTCCCTGATGCAGCTGTGGTCTGGTACAGCTGGTGTTGTTGGCCTCCCTGATGCAGCTGTGGTGTGGTACAGCTGGGTGTTGTGGCCTCCTGATGCAGCTGTGGTCTGGTACAGCGCTGGGTGTTGTTGGCCTCCCTGATGCAGCTGTGGGTACAGGTACAGCTGGGTGTTGTTGGCCACTCCCTGATGCAGCTGTGGTCTGGGCACAGCTGGGTGTTGTTGGCCTCCTGATGCAGCTGGTGTGGTACAGCTGGGTGTTGTTGGCCTCCCTGATGCAGCTGTGGTCTGGTACAGCGCTGGGTGTTGATGGCGCCTGAGTGCAGCTGTGGTCTGGGTACAGCTGGGTGTTGTTGGCCTCCCTAAGTGCAGCTGTGGTCTGGTACAGCTGGGTGTTATTCAACCTCCCTGATGCAGCTGTGGTCTGGGTACAGCTGGGTGTTGATGGCCTCCCTGATGCAGCTGTGGTCTGGTACAGCTGGGTGTTGTTGGCCTCCCCTGATGATGCAGCTGTGGTGTGGTACAGCTGGGTGTTGTTAACCTCCTGATGCAGCTGTGTGTGGTACAGCTGGGTGTTGATGGCCTCCCTGATGCAGCTGTGGTGTGGGTACAGCTGGGTGTTGTTAGCCTCCCCTGATGCAACTGTGGTCTGGTACAGCTGGGTGTTGTTAACCTCCCTGGTGCATGTGGTGTGGTACAGCTGGGTGTTGTTAGCCTCCCTGATGCAGCTGTGGTCTGTAGGTACAGCTGGGTGTTGTTCAGCCTCCTAGTGCAGCTGTGGTCTGGGTACAGCTGGGTGTTGTTGGCCTCCTGGTGCAGCTGTGGTGTGTACAGCTGGGTGTTGTTAACCTCCCTGATGCAGCTGTGGTCTGGTACAGCTGGGTGTTGATAGCCTCCCTGATGCAGCTGTGGTGTGGTACAGCTGGGTGTTGACCAGCACTCCCTGATGCAGCTGTGGTCTGGTACAGCTGGGTGTTATTCAGCCTCCTAGTGCAGCTGTGGTCTGGGCACAGCTGGGTGTTCATTGCCTCCCTGATGCAGCTGGTGTGGTACGGCTGGGTGTTGTTAGCCTCCCTGATGCAGCTGTGGTCTGTGTTGGCTGGGTGTTGTTGGCCTCCCTGATGCAGCTGTGTGTGGTACAGCTGGGTGTTGTTGGCCTCCCTGATGCAGCTGTGGTCTGGTACAGCTGGGTGTTGTTGCCTCCCCTGATGGGGCTGTGGTCTGGTACAGCTGGGTGTTGTTGGCCTCCTAATGATGCAACTGTGTTGTACAGCTGGGTGTTGTTTGCCTCCCTGATGCAGCTGTGGTCTGGTACAGCTGGGTGTTGTTGGCCTCCTGATGCAGCTGTGGTGTGGTACAGCTGGGTGTTGTTGGCCTCCTGATGCAGCTGTGGTCTGGTACAGCTGGGTGTTGTTTGCCTCCTGATGCAGCTGTGGTCTGGTACAGCTGGGTGTTGTTAGCCTCCTGATGCAGCTGGTCTGGTACAGCTGGGTGTTGTTAACCTCCTGATGCAACTGTGGTGTGGTGGCGCTGGAATGACCAGCCTCCCTGATGCAGCTGTGGTGTTGTACAGCTGGGTGTTGTTGGCCTCCCTGATGCAGCTGTGGTGTTGTACAGCTGGGTGTTGTTGGCCTCCCTGATGCAGCTGTGGTGTGGTACAGCTGGGTGTTGACCAGCACTCCCCTGATGCAGCTGCTGGTCTGGTACAGCTGGGTGTTGATGGCCTCCCTGATGCAACTGTGGTGTGGTACAGCTGGGTGTTGTTAGCCTCCCTGAGTGCAGCTGGTGTGGTACAGCTGGTGTTGTGGCCTCCCTGATGCAGCTGTGGTGTGGTACAGCTGGAGTCATTGACCAACCTCCCTGGTGCAGCTGTGGTGTGTGGTACAGCTGGTGTTGTTAGCCTCCCTGATGCAGCACAATGGTGTTTATGCAGCTGGGTGTTGTAGCCTCCCTGATGCAGCTGTGGTGTTGTACAGCTGGGTATTCAGCCTCCCTGATGCAGCTGTGGTGTTGGCCACAGCTGGGTGTTGTGGCCTCCCTGATGCAGCTGTGGTGTGGTACAGCTACTTGGGTGTTGTTAACCTCCCTGATGCAGCTGTGGTGTGGGTACAGCTGGGTGTTCATTGGCCTCTGATGCAGCTGTGGTGTTGTACAGCTGGGTGTTGTTTGCCTCCCTCGATGCAGCTGTAGTGTTGTACAGCTGGTGTTGTTAGCCTCCCTGATGCAGCTGTCCACGTGGTATCGTCGGCCAAAATATAGTGATGGGGAGGGTTCAAGGTTGTCACTAATTGTAAGGTGTTGATTGGTTGGGGCCGAGTCTCTCTTCACCAATCATAAGACAGACGGGATCTTGCCTTTGTAATTGTTGTATCTTGGATGTGTCCAGACCCAAGGACTACAAGGACCTATAACACATGTTTATTTACCATCAACGATTGGTCAAGAGAGCCAGTCTGGCCTCATAACTTGGCTTATATAGTTCGTCCCCTTTTGGTGGTGGTTATAGTGGTGATGATGGTGACGATGATGATGGTGGTGGTGGTGGTGGTGGTGATGGTGGTTGTAATGATGATGGTGGTGGTAATTATGATGATGGTAGTGGTGGTGACGATGATGATGATGATGGTGGTGGTGGTGGTGGTGGTGGTGTGGTGGTAGTGGTGGTGACGATGATGATGATGAGGTGGTGGTGGTGGTGATGGTGGTTTGTAATGATGATGGTGGTGGTGGTGGTGATGGTGGTTGTAATGATGATGGTGGTGGTGGTGGTAATTATGATGATGGTAGTGGTGGTGGTGATGATGATGATGGTGGTAATGATGGTAGTGGTGGTGATGGTGGTAATTATGATGATGGTAGCAGTGGTGATGGTGGTGGTAATGATGGTGGTAGTAGTGGTGATGATAATAATGATGGTGGTGATGGTGGTGGTGATGGTGTTCCCTGTGATGTGATAACAAGCAAGGCTGCAGTACACAGCGTCCACTCTAATGCTTAATTACGTTAATTAACGGGGTGCGGTGAGCGGTGGCAGTGGCCATTTTGACATTAGGTTAGGTTAGGATTAGGTTAGGGTAGGGTAGGTTGGGTTGGGTTGGGTTGGGTTGGGTTGGGTTGGGTAGGGTAGGGTGGGTTAGGTTAGGTTAGGTTAGGTTAGGTTAGGTTAGGTTAGGTTGGGTTAGGTTAGGTTAGGTTAGGTTAGGTTGGGTTGGGTTGGTTAGGGTAGGGTAGGTTAGGTTAGGTTAGGTTAGGGTAGGTTAGGTTAGGTTAGGTTAGGTTAGGTTAGGTTAGGTTGGGTTGGGTTGGGTTGGGTTGGGTTGGGTAGGGTAGGTTAGGTTAGGTTGGTTAGGTTAGGTTAGGTTAGGTTAGGTTGGGTTGGGTTAGGTTAGGTAGGAAGGAATGACTGAACGTGACCCGTATCTGTGTGTCCTAGTGATCTATTTAAGGTAATATGATCGATTGTGGTCGAGTCTAACCTTTCTTTCCCTCCTCATCTCCCCCCTCCCCATTTTCCTTCCTCGCTCCCTCTCCTTTACTCCCTCCTCGCTTCTCTCCCTCCCTCCCTCCTCGCTACCTCTCCCTCCCTCCTCTCGCTACCTCTCCCTCCCTCCCTCCTCCTTCCTCTCCTCCCTCCCTCCTCCTACCTCCCTCCCTCCCTCCTCGCTACCTCTCCCTCCCTCCCTCCTCCTTCTCTCCCTCCCTCCCTCCTCGCTACCCTCTCCTCCTCCTCCTCGCTACCTCTCCCTCCCTCCCTCCTCGCCCCTCTCCCTCCCTCCTCCTCGCTACCTCTCTCCCTCCCTCCTCGCTTCTCTCCCTCCTCCCTCCTCCTTCCTCTCCCTCCCTCCCTCCTCCTACCTCTCCCTCCCTCCCTCCTCGCTACCTCTCCCTCCTCTCCATCCTCGCTACCTCTCTCTCCCTCCCTCCTCGCTACCTCTCCCTCCCTCCCTCCTCGCTTCCTCTCCCTCCCTCCTCCTCCTTCACCTCCTCCCTCCCTCCCTCCTCGCTCACCTCTCCCTCCTCCTCCTCTCCCTCCTCCCTCCTCTTACCTCTCCCTCCCTCCTCCTCCTCCTCTCCTCTCTCCTCCTCGCTACCTCTCCCTCCCTCCCTCCTCGCTACCTCCTCCCTCCCTCCCTCCTCGCTACCTCTCCCTCCCTTCCTCCTCCTTCCTCTCCCTCCTCCCTCCCTCCTCCTACCTCTCTCCTCCCTCCCTCCTCGCTACCTCTCCCTCCTCCCTCCTCGTTATCTCCCTCCCTCCTCCTCGCTACCTCTCTCCTTCTCCCCTTCTCATTCTCCCTCCATTCTCCCTCCTCGCTCCCTTTCCCATTCTCCCTCCTTGCTCCCTTTCCCATTCTCCCTCCTTGCTCCCTTTACCCTCCTTCCTCGTTCCCTCTCCCTTCCCTTACCTCCCTTCCCTCTCCATCACTCCTCCTTCCCAAGAATACAGGGACCCAGACAGAGACTTTTACTACATGTACATAATTTAAGGCGAAACACACTAGGTAAAATACGAGATGTCGATAAATAAAGTTAACTGGGTCTGTTTGGTTAGGTTAGGTTAGGTTAGGTTAGGTTAGGTTAAGTTGGATAGATTAGGTTTGGTTAAGTTGCATAGGTTTGGTTTGCTCAGAGTAGGAGGCATTAATTAGGTAGTTTCATCATATTTGTGTCATTAGTATCCTGTCACTTAACCTAACTAACCTAATTTGACCTTCGATTGACTATTAAGTGATAAGAAAATATATAAATTACTATGAATACAAAACAACAATTAAACAACAAAACAAGAATCACCAGCATAAAAAAATCAACAAGAAACATAACCGTGTGTTGTTTTATAAATAGTATGAACGTTATTCTTGATGTCTGAAATACACAAAGTAAAAATAAACAACTTACATATAACCTAAGGCATCATGACAGGAATACATTATTTCCGGGTTGACTCTGTATTATCCAAACACCTCGTATCATTTCACAAGACATTAGTGATGCAGTTTTTTTTTGTCTGTTTGTATTACCAGCATTAATAAAACAACATGAATTATAATACTATCCACTTAACATGCGTTGCAGTGTAATCTCATGTCGGGTGGATTACTGAATTTACATAATATTAAATCAAAGGGAAATGTTTATCACTTAATTCTTGATTGGTGATGTTTATTAATGTTTACTTTATAATGTAGCCCAAGAGCTGAATGATGTTAGTTGTTGAAGTAAGTTAGATTGTAACTTCAATTTTCACTTTTTTTAATTTCAGCCATGAGTTAATTAGATTTTGATCGATTATGTAAACTCACACACACACACACACACACATATATATATATATATATATATATATATATATATATATATATATATATATATATATATATATATATATATATATATATATATGTACACACACACACACAAACACACACCATCCTCGACACCGGCTCCTACTACCACCTGAGATCCCTCGTCCGAGAATTGCTGTTCGACACCACAACCGCATCCAGCCCATACGAGCACGAACTGATCGCTATAAGAACAGCCCAGTCCCAACCATTGTAAAAATTATCAATAACTTGCAATCAACCAGTGTATTTAGTCCCAGTCAATCTTACTTTTTGCACTGTCACTATGTTGAAATGCCCTGTAGTTTGAACTTCTCCCCACCTAGTTATTATATATCATATTTGTATCACATATGTTACTTGTATATTATTAGTAAATCAAGAGACCCATTCCCCAATTTAGTAACTGTATATTTTCAACCTTCCGGCTGCCATGCTCTTTCAATAAACCGTTAATTATTATTATTACACAAGCTGTAGGAAACTAAGTAAATACACTAATTACAGTGTTTCTTACGTTGTGTGTTTAAACAATTCAACAACATAATTCACGCCTGATAATATTCTTTACCGAACGTATAGATATTTTGTTACTACCAACAACAACAACAGTAACTACAATAATAACAACAACCAACAACTACAACAATAACAACTACTACAACAACAACAACCAACAACAACAACCACCACAACGACAGCAACAACAACATCTATAAACACCTTTCATTCTTCCTCGCATAAACTTAATTAATAATTCTTTCACTGCCAACTTCAATAGCCACATCCCCTTACTACTTACATGATCAAACAAGGTAAAATAAAATACATAACAAGGTACTGAATAAAGAGAACTTAGTATTAAAGCACCAATTATACTGTACAGACCTGTGAATAAAATTTTTAACGCAGCGAGGTGAGAAAAATTTTAAATTAGAAGAAAACCCCAAAGGTACATGAAACCTTTGGGTAGATAATGAAGGCGAGATGATGGACTGAATGACATTAGAGAATTGAACCTTGAGTGCAAAAATGTGTTGAAGATCTGTAGGCATTTAAGGATAAAAAGATTGGACATGAGACCTCAGTATTGTTGATAAGATGTTGGTCTAGAATTTTAGATTTGGTAAAGTATAGAGAATATGTTGTTATGGGGAATATGCGGATAATAATGGGATATGCCGGGTTACATAAATGGGAGGGGAACCAAATGAAAGGCTTGGGGTACACCAATGGAATGGTAAATAGAATAAGATGTATCTGCCTTTGCTGAAGGGATAATTTGGGGAGAGAGAGAAGGTCCGGGAGATGAGAGACGCAGCACTAACATTGAGAGGAAGTCAGATGGAAAGGGTCTGATGTCAAACTTGTCAAAAGCTTTTGAGATTTCTAGGGCAGCGGGGAAAGATTCCTCAAAGTTTTCGTGGGTAAAGTTAAAATTGTGTGTGAAGAGAGAGAGAGAGAGAGAGAGAGAGAGAGAGAGAGAGAGAGAGAGAGAGAGATCGGCAATGAACTGATAAGACAATGTATCATTATTACCTAAAATTAACACAAAAACTGGTCATGATTAAAAAAAATAATTCAAATAATAACTACAAGTATGTACCTTAATTAAAAATAATCCTACTGTTATTAAATACGTGACAATCAAACATAATCCACAAACTGGTGACATTAGTGATGAAGAATCGAAGCATACACAAGGTACTGAGGACTGGGAGTGGGTAATCACGAGGAACATGCCACAGTGTACAGTACAGTATGTTAGTGTGAGGGAAGTATTGGTACATTATGTAAGGCAAGTTAATGTTTAGGTCAAGAGCCGAAACAACTTAACAATGGAGACAAAATTAAATCAAATTCTTAACGAAATAAAACTGAACTACATCACGTAAACAATTCATTTCCAGTACTTATTTCAGTGTCGTAGTTGATGTGCCATTTATACGTCTCCCTGGTGATACGTAAATGAACCCCAAATTACCTGCCTCAGCATTGAAGATCATCACTCGATTAA
The DNA here is from genome assembly GCF_018991925.1 of Homarus americanus. Lineage (NCBI taxonomy): Eukaryota > Metazoa > Arthropoda > Malacostraca > Decapoda > Nephropidae > Homarus > Homarus americanus. Next base: position 597,623 of record NW_024755445.1, read on the forward strand.
AAATATTTCTGACTTTATTATCTTCTGGTTAATGTTATCTTACATTAACCAGAGTTAATGATAGCAAAAAAAGGAGAAAAAGAATCAATGGTTTGCTGACAGTTCGCTCGGTCGTCAAGGGGAGTAGATCCGGTGACAAGAGAGTGACTGGAGTAGTATATCAACCACTCAGAGTACAAGTGTCACTCAAGAGTTTTCCTCAGAGGTGGAGAGATTGATTGATCAAGTTGTTAATTAACTTGGGAAATATAACCAAAGAAACTGACTGAAACACGTAGCAAAATTTTTAAAGAGATTATACATAGAATTTACCCAAAAAACTCATTCAAATTTATACATTACTTCATTGTACTTATATTTCAATTCATTATTCAATTTGTGTAGGAAATGTTTCACCTTTTATTTTGTAACCGAGGAGAAAAAAAAGAAATTTGTTCACCTTAATTATTATTTTTTTTATATTCTCTCTATATAAGTTAGGGGGAACACGTGTTAGGTTATATTAGTACAAGACGTATCATCTGCTGAAGGACCTGAAAGTTACTGTAAGATCTATAGTCGCTGTTTCCTTCCTCATTATGACGCGAACAGATGTCAGCTAACTCAACAGTGACATGTACAGATGTCAGCTAATTCAGCAGTGACGCGAATAGATGTCAGCTAACTCAACATAACAGTGACGTGACCAGATGCTAGTTGCCCTCCCCCTCTGCTGGTGCCCCCCCGCCTCGCACGTGCAGTGGTTTAATAGCTGGAAAAAAAATCACTTGGGAACGAAGTGAAGAGGCCGGTGTACCCTCCCTCCCTCCCTCCCTCCTTCCCTCCCTTCCTTCAACCGGATCCTTCCCTCCCTTACCTCTCCATCCTACTCCCTCCCTATCCCCATCACTCCAACCTGCTCCCTCCCTCCCTCCCTCCCCCCTCCTTCCTTCTCTATACCCCTCCACTCAGCTCCCTCTCTGACCTCACCCCTCCACCCACCTCCCTCCCTTCCTCCTTCCCTCTCTCCACCCCTCCACACTGCTCCCTCCCTCTCTCCCTCTCTCCACCGAGCTTCTCCCTCATCCCTCCACCCGTATCCTTTCTCCCTCCATCCCTCCACACTGCTCCCTCCTCCTTTCCACCCCTCCACCCTCGTCCTTCCCTCCCTCACCCCTCCACTTGAGCGGCACGATGAGGAGCTTGGCCTCAATTTGATTGCCAGCTGTCTCCTCAAATGCCCTGCCTGGTCAATACAACTCCCAGTCAGCTGTCGAACTCTCCATCCCCTCCCGTAAACCGCGTCGACACTTATCCAGAACACACAACGGGTGGTTTACGGTCAACTAGGTCACACCGGGTCAACCTTACCACGAATCAGGATAGAGTGCATTGATCTTACCATGATGAATCAGGATATAACAAGTTAACCTTACCATGATAACCTGGATACAGCCCGTTGATCTTAATGTAAACCCCCGCATCTTATAGACCTTGAAGAAAACGGGATTAACAAAGAAAACGAGATGGGGGTAACTTAAAAAATCTAACGCTAAAAAACAAGACCACATCAAACAACTTGACTTCTGACCTTTGACCTGTAGTTTTGGCGTCACCAAATGCATCTAACACCAGCCAACAAGTTATGGGTCAAGGCTAAGAGAACAGACCGAGGCCTCTTGTGTTAATCAATAGTGACGTGTAGTGAGCCTTTGTATGTAAAACCGATTAACATTTAGTATATATCATTGGTATTTAAAGTTGATTAGATCTCTTTATGGAAACTCAAGGTAACTTAAGGTAATCGGTATTCAATTAACTTTGTATTATTTTTGCCTATACTAATATGTTTCCTTGATTCTTCTGTGCGTAATGGATCCTTCAAAGACATTCGTTAATCTAGTATATTTTATAGGTCTTTTCTTGCGTCTTAGGATCCAGTGGTGGGTGTCCTTGGTCCAGTTTTGTCTGTTTACTCATTGCAGCGTGACCTACTCCCTGTCACTCATCATTAACCTCACCCTTACTTCAAAAATTTCTTCTCCTCCTGCAGGTCGTCCTTCAGGTCGTACACACTACACTACACTACACTACACTACACTACACTACACTACACTACACTACACTACACTACACTACAGATAAGGAATGTAATCTCACATCATACCTTCAGGATTCCTCTTCTATATCTTCGTGTATAAGCTTTAATATTATCGCTATTTGGTCAAGAAATGTGTGAGCTCAGTGGTGTAGATGACCTTGTGAGTCCGCCATGTTAGATATACTCACGGCAGGGAGATAAAAACAATATGTGTGGAAATCTTCTTTTATACGAAACAGATATTTATCCATTTATTGTTGAGTCCTGGAGATATAATAGTTTCCCTGTGGATTGTCGTCAGAGATCACAGGTCTCACTGCGTCACTGGGATGTGAGAAATGCCGATGTTTTGAGTGTGTACAGATGAGACATATTATTAGTACCCTGTACTGAGAGAGATAGTGAGAGAGACAGAACAATGGGTTTTTTCTGTGTTTATTATACGTGTTTATTTAACGTTTTGTGATAAAAATAATCATAAATTTTGGTCTCATTTTTTCGAACAAGATTCCGTACCTGTGCTGATTAACCTGTACACGAGGGAAGGATTATAATACACGCTGGTCCTTTCTAAAATATTAGTGAGTCGCTTTGACACTAAACCGGCCGTTAACTTGTGCATGATTACTCCTCGGTAATAATACTGATATCTGATAAACTCCGCCGTGACGTCCAGCCAGGTGTAGAGTGCTAATCATGGCCAGGTACGCCTCCACACGACTCAACGCCTCACCTCTGAACTTTACACCTGCTTACTGATATATAATTAATCAGCGTTCTCTCTCTCGCTCTCTCTTGACCTCAGAGCTCCACCTCGGAACCATCTCTACTCTTCACTGTTTCTCTTCTAACACTGGTTCTTGTCTGTATGACCAACGGAAGATAACACAAGGATAATCAAAACACATATCTCACTCTTCTCGTCCAATAAATGAGATTCTCTATCGTTTAATCTGTTCCTCGTAAGGTGATGCTCATCTTTCCATCTTGTCGAGTGAATTAGACTCCCGTAGCAGCCAGCCAGCATATTCTCTCGTCCTCCCTGGCTCACTCCTCTACTGGTGACGGTGTGATCAGAAAGTCATGTTCAATAAAACGAGTGAATCATACCTCTGCTACTCATCCCCGGGCCATGAAGCTGGCAGTCAAATCTCTCGTGTCAAGTCATTGTTTTATCACTATTCTCCATCAATCACTTCAAAGACCTACCTGTTACCTGTACCGAGTTAATTATCGATAATAGTCATTGATGGCATTACACACTCTAATGCTCACACCTGGCTTAATTTACCTAGTTAAGAGGTAATGACTCGTACAAAGATTTAAATTAAGATTGATAGATCTGTTTTGGATAGTTTTTGGCTTATACCTGAAATGCCATAACATGAAGCTACTGTATTTCAATAATGTGATTTATTTCTTCAGTGAATATAATAAATCAATCAATATACACATCACATTACGGTAATACATCTAAACATAATGATAACGTCAGAATAGTCGAATGTACTGTACGTCAACTCTGAACCACATTTACCTTAATAGAAGTCGTCAAAATTTATGTTCTTTGGGTTAAGGATTCATAAAACTGTACTAAGGTTTGATTGTGTGTTGTGTATTGAACCAGAGAACCCAACCTTCAACAATATATGTACCCTTGGTAAATAAATCCCATTTGTGTGTGTAAGAGTTCTTGGGGTTTTTTTTTAATATATGTGCACAGGTTTTTTTTCGTCTACTGTACAGCCATATACCGTACGTGTATAAAACCTCACCACAACCTAGCAAGTAATTCCTCGTCCCTCCATCACGTCAATCCTGAAAACGAAATCGCTCGTTTGGCTACAAAATATTCCGTTAGTGAGCGCCTGGCTTTCGTCTTTTTTTTTCTCTCTCTTCATTGTATTTACTCGGTGGTGTGTTCAGTACCCGGGCAAATAAGTTAAAGCTGAGGGATGGGTGAATGTTTGGGAGGTCTGGAGGCGGGTGGTGGCAGGGCAGCTGACGGCCTCTCTGGCAGTCGTGACGAAATGTTTAGTGTGATGAAATTGAATGAGAGAAATTTAGTATTATACTTATATTGTATAAGAGGGAGGGATAAGGAACGTAGTCAATATTTACGTAGAGAAATAGAATAAACGAGACAGAGAGAGGTGGAAAGACAAAGGAAGAAAGAGAGAGCGGGAGGAGAGAGGGGAAAGGGATACAGCGGGAGGAGAGGAGGGAGAGAAAGAAAGTTTTCACAAAAGTACTCCCAATTCTGACTTCTTTTAATTTCACTTAATTAGCAGTCTTAAGAGGATAACAGCCCCCCCCCCACCCCCCACGTCTCTCATGTTCCCAGAATTTTAAAGTTTGAAATCACCAACTTGTACACCCGGCTGCACCTACCTGTAGTAGACAACTGAAGGTGGATTTAGATACGAATAAGTTTATATACAGTAGTCACTTCACTTCACTTCACTTACCTTCACTTCACTTCACTTCACTTCACTTCACTTCACTTACCTTCTTCCAGTTTGTGTTTATGACAGACTTTGTAACTGAAAATTTTTGAAGTGAAATTGATTTAAATGGAAGTTATTTTATAAAAACTCTGTGTTATTGAAGAGAAATTGTATAGACCAATAACATAAAAAATATAAGATAAAAGTAATTCAATGAAGAATCGGATATAAGAGGGTAAATCCTATTGACTCTCAACCATATTTCTACCTTAGTGACTGATTCCTTGTTTACTCTCTCAGGTAATTTAAGAAACACCTATCTAATTAAACTTCTCTTTCATTTCTATCATATTGGCTAAGTAACCGAATCACACATACAATAAAAAAAAATATATATATATATCCCCAAATGGCGTCATAATTAATCTGAGACTCTACTTTCCTTACATACTTCCACCTGATAACATTTAGGAAACAAAGTTAGAAATATAATGAATAATAATTAATTAGTGATTCTCATTATATGTACTTCCTCAAAGCCTAAGTTCCTCACTGTATTAACAAGTTTTATTTTATCGTTTTGTAATTATTTTATTTATATTAACCCTTCAATATATTTCTAGAGAGTCTATGAATAGTTTATGACAGGTTTAAACTATCATTAAGTACAAACTGTTTCACCATTTATAAGTCAATGTGTAAGGGTTATTTTTTAAGTATTATTAAACCCAGATTGTTCTTACATATTAATTGGGTGTGAATGGTTTATGATAGCCTATTTTAAATTATATTAAACCGGGGGGGGGGGGGTAATTATCTTCAGTTTTGCACCTGATTGTAATATAATTTATAATACTTTAAAAATAATTAAACCCAAATCATTCATATTATTTATAGCCGCTGTGACAGAATTGTTTTGAGGGCCGATAGTAACTGTTGGTTTTATTTGATACAGCAGGAAAAAAATACTCTAATTGGTCTACGGTTTCCTGTTCTGAAGAGAAAAAGGTTATTGGTATTGTTCTAACTCTTTTATGGGTATATTTCGTTTAGTGCTGTTACATTTTGATAAAACTGTAATGACGGACGGACAGACCGACAGACAGAGAGAGACAGCCACACCTGCTCAAGTGCAATTATCGGGTGTCAGAGCAGAGCAGCAGGCGCCGACCTGTTCCTCACAACACGATTTATGAACATTTTCACTCCCACGGTAATTTATGTGACAGACAAGCTCGACACTGAGTTAAAATTTACTGCTACTCTGCCGAGACAGGACTTAACCGGAATGGGTGTCAGCGGGAATGGGTGCTAGTGGGAGTAGGTATCAGTGGGAATGGTTGGGAATGGGTGTCAGTGGGAATAGTCGGGTGTCACTGGGAATTGTTGGGAATTTGTTGGCAGCAGGAATGGGTGTTTGCGTCTCTCTCTCTCTCTCTCTCTCTCTCTCTCTCATATTAAACGATTATCTATCTTTACTTCAGAATTACAGCGACCAATTTTCCCCTCAATGTTATACGCCTTCAGTAACAATATAATTTGGCCTCCTATTTATCGTGGTGTGAGAATGTCGGTAAATATAATCTCACATTCTTCTTGCTCATTCTTTCCTTCCTGAACGAATGCCAGCGAGAATATTAATGCCCGGGTTTACAGAGGGTGGTAATAATAGAAAAAATCTTTGTAACTCAACACGTAATTATGCTCCCTTTTAAGTGATTGACTATTAAGTAAAACACGAAAACATAATTAAATAAAACACGCAAAATTGTCAAATTAAAACAGGAAAACTTATTAAAACGAAACTGGAAAATCGACTTCACTAAAACACGAGAAATTATTAAACTAAAACTGAAACATAATTTAACGAAAACACGTAAACTTATTAAAACTGAAACACGAAAACTTATTAAACCCAAACATGAAAATCGACACTAAAACACGAAAATATACTTAAACTAAACCACGAAAACAAGTTAATTAGATACGTTCACTCACCGCCACTTAAAGACCAAACATTTAACACACAATCCATTGGAGAAAGTTACTACACCTTAATTTATTCTTTTGTTAAATATTTTACCGTAATCTCGAACCTACTTTCGGTCTCATCTTTTAGTCTTAAGTTAACCTATACACATCCTTACGTCTTTAAGTTACGAGGAATATTCACCCTATGACCATTAGTGAATTAGAGTTCATTTTCCTTCTCCGACTAAGGCAGGTTTTACCACAGTCTACCCCCGCTCGCGTCTTGTACACGCTCAAGGAGGAAAAATATAAGCGGGACAATGATATACTATGATAATATATCTAACATATGAGGAGCTAGAGAATGTTAGACCCATGGATATATTTTAAACGTGCTTGCATGTCTCTATTGCTTGGCTGGGTGTAGTTGGGTGTGATAGGGGGTAGTGTAGGTGTCGTTTAATAGCGTTTATGTGTATATTATTATCTCATACATACACACATACACACACAGACACACGCGTTCTATTATTTCAAGTAAAACAATAAAATAGACACATTTTTAAAGCCTGTTTCCCCCACCTTTGTTTGTCTTCATCACGCTCGTGTTCACTTCTCAAGACTCAGTGTTGTGTACCGTCTCTAAACACTCGTCAAATATTTAACATTACTAACTCTTATCCTTCATATAATAACATTCTTACATATATATTTAGAATATACATACATCTTCATACAATAACATTCATATATATACATTTATGCTATACATACATAGACGTGTATATTCTAAGACCATCAACCTCACTCCCACTATTTTTAACTTACACTGTGAAAGTATTTGATATATTGACAATTTAATTAGCCCTTCAGGTAGTCTAGACACCTCACTAACGACTGACAATAATATAATGATAAGTTGTAGTAAACACCGGTGTTCCTTGTCCTGGCACCAGGTGTGTAACTCCAGGTGAGAAATAGTAGATTTTTTCCAGGTAAGTTTATGTTTGTGTAAATGTGCTTTGTTGTACGTGAGGTCTATTGACACAAGCTCAGTTTATTGTTTTTAAATATTTCACTTTAAGGAGTTTCTTCTCTGTATGTGTGTATTACTTTTTGTGTATGTTTAGGTGTATATATACTACTAGGTGTGTATGTTTTATCTAATTGTCATATCTGTTATACATCGTTATTTATTTTCTCAAGGATTAAATTATGCAGGTGTAAGTAGAGTTTAATTTAAAACGAAACTGTAAATGGATTATTCTGTTGGATTTGTTGTGAAGTGTATCAACTTAGGTGTTGACTTGATGAATGATTTAACTTAGTGTGATTCTCTCTACACAGACTCAAGCTTCTTCCTTAACACACCTTACTCTTCCCTCTCTCCCCATGCACACACCTCCCCCACCCCTCCTCTCACACACACACACACACACACACACACACACACACACACACACACTTCATCCTCCCTGCCCTCTGTACACCATAACAACCACATCTTATGTTAATGAGCTGTATGACCCAGTGTCGAGGAATAATCCAAGGAGATCGGACAACTCACCAACTGCACTGGCTAACCATTACCCCGCAACATGATCCGTTAATCGGTTAATAATCAGGTTTCTAATTACTGCTGGGTACACAGAGGCAAATGGCGTAAAGAAACTTGTTCATAGTTACACACACACACGTACACCACCCGCACACACATACCTACACATACACCCACACAACCATCCCCGCACATACACCCCCTTCCACGCACATGCTCGCCTTACTGCACATTAAGGTCTCCAAAGCCCCCCTTACCGAGTCTATTTCCTCCTACGTTAATACAAGTTAACGCTGTATGACTGAGGAAAAAACTCTGGAAATATTAGGAAGGAAACTAGCCAGCCTGTGTTACCGTGTGTTTGTTTGTTTATACTGCAAACAAATATAATCGGATTTTGCAAATATTGTTTCGGGTTTGTTATGAGAATGCGTGTGTGGGGGGGGGGTTGTAATCTGTAGCTAAATCCTCCGTCGAATATAAATACAGAGAATTAAAAAATTTTCTTGGGTGTTGTGGTGTTTTTAATCCTCTCGCTTTAAGAAAAACTAAAGGTAAATACAGTTTGTGGGTGTTATTTTATGTAGATTATTACCTTTAGAAATGAATACAGGAAAATACAGTTATTTTTGTATACCGTAGGTCATTGATAGAGCCCCCCAAGGAAAAGGTATAGTGATTGGTGTTTACCTTAATAGTGCCCAGATGCCTCCATGATGGTGTTAAATGAGACAAAGTGAGAATGAATGAGTGAGGAAATCTTTTGTTTTACCTCACTGGGTCATGGGTCATAGGTCATGGGTCATGGGTATTCAAGGTGTAGTGTGTTAGTAGACAGTCTCGCGCCACGTGCCTCCTGAACTCGGTAAAGTCTGGCAGGAAGAAAGTGTCTTCAGAAGAAAGGTGGACTTCAAGCTAATCCCCAAAGGCTTACCTGCTCCACCTGGCCCACACGGTGACTGCAGTCGGCAGGTGTAGGTAGTGCCCAGTTGCATTCTATTTTGGGCATCGCTTTCTTTTTTTCTTTCGATTTTAATTGTTAAGTTTATTTTATATATTTTGTAGTGTTTTACTCTGTTTGTTTTTATCTAGAATGTTATGAGAAAGTTGTTTGGTGTTTTTGTTTGGTTTGCTTTTCGCGAGTTTGAAATTTGTCTGAGGTGTTAGTGGATGTAATGGCGCACTATTTACCAGATTCTTACCTGAGTTTACTTTTATACATACATACATACATACATACATACATACATACATACATACATACACTTAAATATGTGGGTGTAACGTTGGGAGGATGAAGCTGTACAAGAAACCGTAGACCCAAGTGACTGTCTTGAACCGGATATAAGAATAAGTTTACGTTTTTATTTCCAGTTATCTTGTAAATCACTTTATCGCTACACACGACGTCCTCAGTAGGGTGAGGATCTTCCGGGAGGAGAAGTGTATTTTCTCTACACTTACACCACTTACACTTATTACTGGGTCTTCCTGTTCTCTGCTACACCTTTACCTGTGCTGGCCAATAGGGTTATGTGTCCTTAATTAACCAATAAAGGGGTCAAGACGTTTATTAAATAATTTCGTTTGCATAAATGCATTACACTCAGTAAAGTGGAAGTGTCGATAGTAATTTGAATCACGTGAAAAAAATGATAATTCCACCAATTATCTTAGGTTGAATTTCTTTATTGCCAAATATTTTATCACTGTGACGTGTTCTATCTCGCTGTTGGTGAGTAACTAAAGATACTTTGTCATATAATCTGACTCCTAAATCCTGACATGATTAAGATTTTGAACAAAAAGTAATCGGAGAAAATTATGAAGTAGTTTGAGTTGTAAATATACCAGCCTCAAACACTGCCTTGACAGCCTTAGCATTCAGTGTTCTTATATAAACACAAAATCACTCTTTACCCACTTGCTTCAGTAACCATTACCACTTTATCTTCAAGTTTTGTGTTGCTGTCACTTTATTTCTTGAGTATTTGTGTACTTTTCTCAGTGTTGTTATTAAGTGAGATTCAACGTTGCCAGAATACTGCTTTACGACATTGTGTTATTTGTACATAAAGTCGGTTATGGGGGCGTCTAGGGGCGGTCAAATTAAACCGAGGCCAACATGAACCCCTGAATGTTAAGTTGTGTTTTGAGATATATACTGTATATGCATATCCTCAACAGACCTGATTTTTTCCTGCCTGTGTAAGCTCAGGGGCTTAAGATTGGCCTGATATTAATGTGCACGACCCTAGACTCTTGTATAAAGTAAACATAACCCATATAACACACACTCATACCTGGAACATCAGCGAGAGAGGTTGAAGACTTGGGGAAGGAAAACCTACTTCTTCAGAACATCATGAATATTAGATCCATAATAAATAGCTAGGGTGGGGGACGATCTTCAGGTCTCCCTCTGTGATGATACGTGGCTTGGTGGTCCAGCAGGAGGCCAGGTAGTATTCAGTTAGCCAGGTTCTGTGTTTTCTGTTATAATGCTTTTGGGTCGTATGAAAAAAAAAACCCGCTCTTTAAATTACTCTGTTTTATATGATGTTATTGTGTAAAGTGCCAGGAATAATGTTATATTCTTCCGTGTTCATTACAGTGTTTTGCGTGATATGTCTCGGTAATTTTACATTGTGTGGTGAATTACGACAATGCTTATTCATTACACTAATTCATAGCACTAGCAGGCTCATAAACATACACACAGGCCGCCCTACATAACTTAATAGCAAGAGATACAGTTATGGCTGTGGGTAACCGTGGGCCATTACTGAATGATGGCCCATAACTGTTGTACTACACAGTGCCACACTATCACCCTTATTATCAGCTCATTTCCCTACATTATCACCTCATTAACCATGCTTAATGTTACATTACCATGATGCCTACAAGGAATGCCTTACCCTCATGGTTGTGTTTATTTACCATTTATTCCATCGTGAATATCCTGTTGGATTTTCCATTCGCTGTTTGTAGGATCTTTTTTAGATGAGTTGTTGTACTGTATGTAATTAATACGTGATTCTATAAATGAGTGCTGGAAAAATGCAAAAAAAAATTCTCACCATCGTAATTTATAGCCACTATGATAAATCATATTTTATTATATATGGTATAAAGTTTCCTCTGGTAGTGATGGTGGTGTCGACTTTAATGACTGGGGCTTATATCATTGTATAGATCTTTATTGCCTCCGAGGTAACTGTAGCGTGTTGGCAACGTCCCTGCTGAGGAGAGCCCATTCTAAGAAGTATATGGTGACTCCTATTAGGTTATAACTACAGTAAACACACCTAGATGCAGCAGCTCTTACTCCTTCCCTCTTACCACCCGCCCCCACAGTACATCAGGCTGGTCTTGGCTTATCGTTCCTCTCCTTCTGTTTCTGTCTTCCCAGCCTTAAAGCCACTGAGCTTCAACGCCTCCCACTTCCTAGCAAATCTTCCTCTAGTCCTTGGCTTTAAAACGAAATACCATCTAGGCTACTGTCTGTGTCAAGAAAATATGGGGTTACTTTTTTTTTTACGCAATGCACTTTTGAGGTCTTACTTTAAGGCTAGTTTAGGTTTGGTTTGGTTTGGTTTGGTTTCCTTACCTCCTCCGATAGATGACGTTTAGTACATTATGGGGGAAACTCGTGTATAGTCTAACCTGCCCTCACCTGTACACCTCGGGTCCTCCAGGTACTCTGCCTTGATGAGCTTCTCCCAACTCTTACCATACCTTTTTGGCCCACCACTACGGCAGGTGTTTTCTTTCGTGTGTGTGTGTGTGTGTGTGTGTGTGTGTGTGTGTGTGTGTGTGTGTACCTATGAGTGTATACATGTCTCTTGCCCTTTGTAAATGTGTAAAATGCAGGAAGTAAGACTCTCGATCAGGATGGGAATTATAGTATATATTGTGCGGAAGTATTCTGTGCAGCTGAAGACTCCCTCAGAGTCAGTAAAGGCGACGTTCCTATGTAAATCCTAGCTGTAAATTTCCCTTCCTCCTGCCTTCTCTCCCTTCCCCCCTGCCTCCCTCCTCCCTTCCCCCCCTTTGCTCCCTCCTCCCCCTCCTCGCCTTCCTTCCCCCCGCCTTCTCCTTCCCCACCTTCTCCCTACCCCGCCTCCTCCCTTCCCCCGCCTCCCTCCTTCCCTGCCTTCTCCTCCCCCCCGCCTCCCTCCCTTCCCACTTTCTCCCTTACCCCCGCCTCTCTTCCACCTTCTCCTCCCATCCTCCCCGCCTCCCTCCCTTCTTCCCCCCGCCTTCTCCTCCCCCCTGCCCTCCTTCCCCCGCCTCCTCTCCCCCACTTCTTTCTTTCTCTCCCCTGCACCCCACTTTCTCCCCACCCCGCCCTCCACCCCCCCCGCCTCCCTCCCCACCCCCCGCCCCTCCCCACCCCTGCCTCCTCCCCACCCCGGCCTCCTCCCTGTACTCTGCCCTCCTCCTCCCTTCCCTCCCCTGGCCTCCTCCTCTCTCCCGCCTTCTCCTTCCCCTCAGCTCTCTCCTGCACCCCCGCCTTCTCCTTCCCCCACCCTCCTCCCTTCCCCCCCCGCCTCCTCCTCCTTCCCCCCCGCCCCTCCTTCCCCCCCGCCTTCTCTCCTTCCGCCCTCCTCCTTCCCCCCGCCTCCTCCCTTCCCCCCTGCCCTCCTCCCCCACTTTCTCCTCATGCCCCTCTCTAAATTCGTCTCCTTCCCCTCCGGCTCTCAGCTGTTTCTCCTTCACAGGTTTCTAAATTTTTTCCCCATTATTGTGAGATATTTTATTTTTGTATGGCCTTCAGTGTATATGAGTGTATGGATAAGCTAGCGCACACACACACACACACACACACACACACACACACACACACACACACACACACGCAAATATAAAAAGAATAAAAACACTATCACAAATTCGTACATATGCATATAAAACACACAAACATTTTTGCATACTGACACACATGTTACGGAGAGACATATTTCGAAATGCTTCTCTGCCCTGCGTGCGTGCGTGTGTGCGTGCGTGCGTGTGTGCGTGCGTGCGTGCGTGCGTGCGTGCGTGCGTGTGATTAGGTATTTTAGGCACAATGGATAACAGCAGAGAAATAAGGGGTATACGTACTTGACATCTATCTTCTTTTTCTTCCTCTTCTTCCTCTCTCCCTCTTCTCCCTCTTCTCCCTCTTCTTCCACTCTCCCTCTTCTTCTTCTCTCCCTCTTCTTCCTCTCTCCCTCTTCTTCCTCTCTCCCTCTCGTGGTTTGTTACAACTCCAACATCTGGGTCGCTCCTCTGCCGCTTTCAACTGTCCTCCACCCTCCTCTTCCACTCTCCTCCTCCTCCACTCTCCTTCTTCCTTCACTTTCATCCTTCTCATCCACTTTCCTCCTCCTCCTCCAGTCTCCTTCTCCTCCAGTCTCCTCCTTCTTCATTCTCCTCCTCCTCCATTATTTTCCTCTTCCTTCTCTCCCCCTCCTGCTCCTCCTCCTCCCCTCTCCTACTCTCCCTCGCCCCCTCTCCTCCTCTACTCGCCTCCTCCTTCTGCACTCTCTTCCTCCTCCTGCACTCCTCCTTTCTACTCTCCTCCTCCTTTCTACTCTCCTCCTCCTCCTCCTCCTCCTCTCTCCTTCTCCTCCTCCTCCAAATCTCTTTTCGTTGTGTCTATCCACTAAGTTCTTGGTAACTCTCTCTTCCTCCCCTCTATCTCCATCTTCCACATTTATGATATCAATTTAAAACCATTTAATCAATTCACTTATTACCAAGGTAGAAGTTGAATATTAAATACAGTGCATTATATTATGAACGAAGATTTAAGGAATTATGAGACTTTGAGAGATATAGATAATAAAGAAATAAAATGTTTTTCGACCGATAAATTATGATAAAATATTTCTTTACGTCGACAACAGAAGTTCGAATTCCACGTCGAGAATTTAATAGGATACAAGAGAAACAAAAACGCATCGAATCGTCGGAATTAGCATTGATGTTGATGATTAAGAATTCTATTAATTTCTTCTACGGAAATAATTTTTTTAAGATAAGAAGATTTTAATCAACTATTCATTTAGGTTTATGTTCCTCTATTAATATAATACAAAAGAATGTATTTAGCACAGAACGATAAACATTACAATAAATAGAAGAAATAAACGTAGTAATTGGATGAGATTATTATTATTTATGCAGGGAGAATCATCTAGTTACCACGTATCATTTTGTTATTTTCTCTCGCCATTTTCATTCGTTTAAACTTTTCATCACGATCATGCAAATAAGATAAACACACACACACACACACACACACACACACACACACACACACACACACACACCAGATTATGGATTTAATCGCTAAAAAACAGATAACTCGAAAACTAAAATGATTTACACCCGATAAAATAAAGACTATTTTGTTCCTTACCGAGACGATCTGATGTGGCCCAAGACGATTCGAAACCTTGCTCCGAGAATCAAATCCAATACGACTAAAACAAAAGAGTAACGATTCGAAGAGAAAGACACTTAAGAGAAGTAAATATTGGTTGGAAATAAGATATAAAAAGGCCAGTTTTCCAAATGAGAGAGAAGGAGTGGAGGAGAAGAGGTGGAGGAAAGAAGGAAACAGAGACAAGTGTGAAGGATTAAGGAAAGAGAGAATCGAGGTGAAAGTGGGGAAAGAAAAAATCCACAAATAAGAAAAAAAAAATCAGAATTACCACAGGAGGAAAAAAAAATATTGTACCAAGAGGTGAAAATCATTCAAGGAGAGATGAAAAAAAAAACACATTGAAGAGGGAAACAGAGATATGATACACGCGGAAGGAATCGATGGTGGGTGGTGTAAAGATTTCCCCGTGTTGTTGTTCATGGGGGAAAATATATAATACTTGGTGGAAATGAGGAATAATGGCGGTGAGAGAGAGAGAGAGAGAGTTTTGTAAGGAACGATGCAAGCAGTCCAGGATAACTAAATAAACGGCATAAAATGTGAAGAAATCATTAATAGATAAATTACGTGATGGAACATAAGAAAATATACTGAGAGAGAACTGATAAACAGGTGATAAGGTAAAGATGAGTTAAAAAAAAATATAAAACGAATAGCATGTCCAGGATAACTAAATAAACGGCATAAAATGTGAAGAAATCATTAATAGATAAATTACGTGATGGAACATAAGAAAATATACTGAGAGAGAACTGATAAACAGGTGATAAGGTAAAGATGAGTTAAAAAAAAATATAAAACGAATAGAAAAAATAAAAGTGATGATGAAGATATGTAGAAATAAAAATAAAGAAAATGGAATAAAGACGTGAATGAGAAAGAGAGTTTGGTAAATCGCCTTTCAGTATGTTAGGCGGCGGTCTGAGTCGAGAGGTAAATAAGACTGGCTTTTCATTTGCTGTCATCATCCACTCTAACTGCTCTAACCTCCTCCACTTAAACCACTCGACGTCATGCTCGACTCTTTAACTCTTAATGTAGTCTTGTTTTTCTCTTATCACACTAATACATTAAGATTAAAACGACAGCTCATACTTCGTAATAAATAATGGAATTAGTGTGTGTTATCCAGTATATCTGTCGTACTATTTGTCTACACACACACACACACACACACACACACACATGGTAGAAGTCAGAGATAACAGTCTTCATACGGCCACAGCTGCCACATTCAACCGGGTTACTGTTACAACTGTGGCAACAAGTCGGGCTATCTGCGCTCACCAGGTTCATGATGTATGACTGTAAGGGAGGAAGGTAGCGAAAATTGAAATGGAAATAAGGAAAGCGAGGATAAGTGGATCAAAATCGGGTATGACGCGTGAAAATCGGTGTGTTCTGGAATGCATTGTTGAAAGTAAGGTATTTATATAAATTAATTCATATATAACAAATCTATCAACTCTATTCTTATATACAGACGTGTGTGTGTGTGTGTGTGTGTGTGTGTGTGTGTGTGTGTCAGGTTTTACTTTAAAACTTTGCCCTCAAACCCTGAATCAGCTGAGGAACCATTAACACACTTCTGATTCTCGCTGTGGCTATTACTACTCACAGTCCTGGTATTGTGTTGAAAGCCTCTCGCTGCTTTAATTCTGGGGTATTTTAGCCATACCTTATACTTCCTCTCTTTCTTTCTTTCATCCACTAAATCATAATACAATGACAATATTACCATTAAGTACACACACACACACACACACACACACACACGTACGTTCTCAAAATAGTATCGTGCCAGCTTCGAACTCCTGATAATATGACCCCCTTAACTACCAAATACTGCGAAACATCTTGAACCCTCAGATTCACGAGTAAAAAGTGATGATGAGGGATACCAGCTCAGTAATTCGTCTTTGTCGTTCCCTGAGTCTTAGTCAAGTAGGAGGTATTCAGTATTATTTTTAACTCTTATTATTTCGTTTTTCCAGCTGCTGTGATGAATAATAATAATAATAATAATAATAATAATAATAATAATAATAATAATAATAATAATAATCTACAATGTATATCCATAATTTACAACGGAATAATTTGCTTCTCTCTCTCTCTCTCTCTCTCTCTCTCTCTCTCTCTCTCGTCTTGCTTTCCCATTCTATTTCCATAAGTCTTCCCCGTTTTCCTAGATTGACTTCTCTTTTTTTCCATCTTTTATATCCCTTGGTATTGTGGAAGTATTACCTACCGACCCATTCCCACCCACACGCTCTAGATCCATGACACACACCTGAGCGGAGGGATATAAGAGGCGAGGTTGGTCTTATCAGGTGTGAGTTTTATCACCTTTCCTGTTATGTTTATTCTAAGATGTGATTCGTTTTTTCTTATTAATATTTTGCTTTTACTTTTTTTTTTTTTAGAGGGGCGATCTTGTTTTGTTTAACTTGTTTTTGGGTAAGATTGATTTACTTATTTGCTTTTATTTTTTTTAATTTGAAAGCCAAGGCCTCAATTAGCAAAAATCAGCACAAATATTAAATACTGAAAACAATAAAAAAAAAATGAAGGAAAAAAAATACAAGAGGTAAATAATATATAATACGATACCGTCCATATATTGTCTGGGCAGAATAACAACAAAATCATTCCTCATATTCTCCAAAAGGCTCTTATAGTGTTATAAAATTCCTAGACAATAACCCAACTGTTTTTGCCAAGGTAAAAATCTTTTCTCCAGAGTGTGGTGAATGTCTCTTTTGTTTGACCGCGAGGCACTGAGGTGTTGCTTCGGGCTCAGGCAGGGAGAAAATGCCCTCCGAATATCTGGGTTTACAAGAGAGACGAGAATTCTGGGCAACAGCTGTCGGAATAACGGCGTTCCTGTGGCGACGTGATCATATTGGACACGGGAATATCATTTTTTTTTTAGCTGGGGGTGGGGGGGGGAGGTGTAAACAGTGTGTTATTTTTCATATCACAAACTGAAAACAATCATATACCAACGAGATATTACTGACAGAAAAAAATAATAATACTTCTATTTCGGGGTAATAATCCTCTTTTGTAAACACTGATATTATCCATGTAACACAACCGAGGGATCATACGTCTCGAAAAAAAAATAGACCCTGTGTTTACATTACGCGATCAAGATAAACAGTTTACATCACCAAGTTACTTAATCAACGAACTTTACATTTCCAAGTCACTTATGAACAAACATTACATCTCCAAGTCACTTATGAACAAACTTTACATTTCCAAGTCACTTATGAACAAACTTTACATTTCCAAGTCACTTATGAACAAACTTTACATCTCCAAGTCACTTATAAACACACTTTACATTTCCAAGTCACTTATGTTGCTCCAAGTCACTTATAAACACGTGAGTCTGTCACGTGCTGAAGAAATATTGTCAAAGTGAAGATAAACAACTTTTTTATCTTTTATTTACAACCGTGAGTAATTTCTTTTACAGCTGAAGGTTCTCTGTCAACCCACGAGTCCTGACTTTACAGCTCAAAGTTTTTATTTTTTTTATTTCTTTCCACAATCGAATTCTTTCTTCACAAGTAGGAATATTTGTTTTTCCTTTTTTTTTGGTCTTACGTAAGATTAAAGTAGACTAGGTTAGGTTAGACTAGGTTAGGTTAGACTAGGTTAGGTTAGACTAGGTTAGACTAGGTTAGGTTAGACTAGGTTAGGTTAGACGAGGTTAGGTTAGACTAGACTAGGTTAGGTTAGACTAGGTTAGGTTAGTCTTGGTTAGGTTAGCTAGATCGTACATATATGTATTAAGATCCTTTACATAAGTACCACCTGAGATCCCCTGTCCGAGAATTGTTGTTCGACACCACAACCGCATCCAGCCCATACGTGCACGAACTGATCGCTATAAGAACAGCCCAGTCCCAACCATTGTAAAAATTATCAATAACATGTAATAAATCAGTGTATTCACTCCCAGTAAACACTGCTCCTTGCACTGTCACTATGTTGAAATGAACTGTAGTTTGAGCTGATCCCCATCTAAGTTATTATATGTCTTATTTGTGTCAATGAGGTCACTTGTATATTATTTGTAATTCGTAACCCATTCTCAAATATGTAACTGTATATTTTCAGCCTTCTGGCTGCCAAGCCTTTTCAATAAACCGTTAATTATTATTATTATTATTATTATTACACACACACACACACACATGGTAGAAGTCAGAGATAACATTCTTCATACGGCCACAGCTGCCACATTCAACCGGGTTACTGTTACAACTGTGGCAACAAGTCGGGCTATCTGCGCTCACCAGGTTCATGATGTATGACTGTAAGGGAGGAAGGTAGCGAAAATTGAAATGGAAATAAGGAAAGCGAGGATAAGTGGATCAAAATCGGGTATGACGCGTGAAAATCGGTGTGTTCTGGAATGCATTGTTGAAAGTAAGGTATTTATATAAATCAATTCATATATAACAAATCTATCAACTCTATTCTTATATACAGACGTGTGTGTGTGTGTGTGTGTGTGTGTGTGTGTGTGTGTGTGTGTGTGTGTGTGTGTGTGTGTGTGTGTGTGTGTGTGGGTCAGGTTTTACTTTAAAACTTTGCCCTCAAACCCTGAATCAGCTGAGGAACCATTAACACACTTCTGATTCTCGCTGTGGCTATTACTACTCACAGTCCTGGTATTGTGTTGAAAGCCTCTCGCTGCTTTAATTCTGGGGTATTTTAGCCATACCTTATACTTCCTCTCTTTCTTTCTTTCATCCACTAAATCATAATACAATGACAATATTACCATTAAGTACACACACACACACACACACACACACACACGTACGTTCTCAAAATAGTATCGTGCCAGCTTCGAACTCCTGATAATATGACCCCCTTAACTACCAAATACTGCGAAACATCTTGAACCCTCAGATTCACGAGTAAAAAGTGATGATGAGGGATACCAGCTCAGTAATTCGTCTTTGTCGTTCCCTGAGTCTTAGTCAAGTAGGAGGTATTCAGTATTATTTTTAACTCTTATTATTTCGTTTTTCCAGCTGCTGTGATGAATAATAATAATAATAATAATAATAATAATAATAATAATAATAATAATAATAATAATAATCTACAATGTATATCCATAATTTACAACGGAATAATTTGCTTCTCTCTCTCTCTCTCTCTCTCTCTCTCTCTCTCTCTCTCGTCTTGCTTTCCCATTCTATTTCCATAAGTCTTCCCCGTTTTCCTAGATTGACTTCTCTTTTTTTCCATCTTTTATATCCCTTGGTATTGTGGAAGTATTACCTACCGACCCATTCCCACCCACACGCTCTAGATCCATGACACACACCTGAGCGGAGGGATATAAGAGGCGAGGTTGGTCTTATCAGGTGTGAGTTTTATCACCTTTCCTGTTATGTTTATTCTAAGATGTGATTCGTTTTTTCTTATTAATATTTTGCTTTTACTTTTTTTTTTTTTAGAGGGGCGATCTTGTTTTGTTTAACTTGTTTTTGGGTAAGATTGATTTACTTATTTGCTTTTATTTTTTTTAATTTGAAAGCCAAGGCCTCAATTAGCAAAAATCAGCACAAATATTAAATACTGAAAACAATAAAAAAAAAATGAAGGAAAAAAAATACAAGAGGTAAATAATATATAATACGATACCGTCCATATATTGTCTGGGCAGAATAACAACAAAATCATTCCTCATATTCTCCAAAAGGCTCTTATAGTGTTATAAAATTCCTAGACAATAACCCAACTGTTTTTGCCAAGGTAAAAATCTTTTCTCCAGAGTGTGGTGAATGTCTCTTTTGTTTGACCGCGAGGCACTGAGGTGTTGCTTCGGGCTCAGGCAGGGAGAAAATGCCCTCCGAATATCTGGGTTTACAAGAGAGACGAGAATTCTGGGCAACAGCTGTCGGAATAACGGCGTTCCTGTGGCGACGTGATCATATTGGACACGGGAATATCATTTTTTTTTTAGCTGGGGGTGGGGGGGGGAGGTGTAAACAGTGTGTTATTTTTCATATCACAAACTGAAAACAATCATATACCAACGAGATATTACTGACAGAAAAAAATAATAATACTTCTATTTCGGGGTAATAATCCTCTTTTGTAAACACTGATATTATCCATGTAACACAGCCGAGGGATTATACGTCTCGAAAAAAAAATAGACCCTGTGTTTACATTACGCGATCAAGATAAACAGTTTACATCACCAAGTTACTTAATCAACGAACTTTACATCTCCAAGTCACTTATGAACAAACTTTACATTTCCAAGTCACTTATGAACACACTTTACATCTCCAAGTCACTTATAAACACATTTTACATTTCCAAGTCACTTATGAACAAAATTTACGCCTCCAAGTCACTTATGAACAAGGTGCTGTTGTCCCTCACGTGAGAAATATTGTCAAAGTGAAGATAAACAACTTTTTTATCTTTATTTACAAATCGTGAGTAATTTCTTTACAACTGAAGGTTCTCTGTCAACCCCACGAGTCCTGACTTTACAGCTCAAAGTTTTTTATTTTTTTTATTTTTCCACAATCAATTTTTCTTCACAAGTAGTGAATATTTGTTTTTCCTTTTTTTGGTCTTGACAAGATTAAAGGACTAGGTTAGGTTAGACTAGGTTAGGTTAGACTAGGTTAGACTAGGTTAGGTTAGCTAGATCGTACATATATGTATTAAGATCCTTTACATAAGAGTCCAATATAAACAGTCACATACCCCCATGCCTGTGTAAGTATAGGCCCACATACTGTACACAAATGTATCCAGAATTAATCACGCCAACAAAGTGTATAATGTGAACGTGATTTTCGCCTCCAAGGACTGAACATGGAAAAGGAAGTCGAGTTTCGGTCTTCACACCTGCCTGTATTATGTGTTCTAGTGTGTGTGTGTGTGTGTGTGTGTGTGTGTGTGTGTGTGTGTGTGTGTGTGTGTGTGTGTTCTAGTGTGTGTGTATGTGTGTGTGTGTTCTGTGCGTGTGTGTGTGTGTGTGTGTGTGTGTTCTAGTGTGTGTTCTAGTGTGTGTGTATGTGTGTGTTCTTGCGTGTGTGTGTGTGTGTGTGTGTTCTAGTGTGTGTTCTAGTGTGTGTTTGTGTGTGTGCTAGTGTGTGTTGTTGTTGTTGTTATAATGTTATTTACTGTGCTTCAACAACTAAGGTCTTAAGTGAGGAATAATGTTAGTAATATACTGATCCAATAACAATTAAAAAACTATGAGAAGTTAGGGGGTGGGCGCTCGAGGTGTTTAATGTGTTGGTCTCAATAGGAAACCCATAGATGATAACTGCAGGAGATACAGAAGAGAAGAAAATTAACGAAGTGAGAGAGAGAGAGAGAGAGAGAGAGAGAGAGAGAGAGAGAGAGAGAGAGAGAGAGAGAGAGAGAGAGAGAGAGAGAGAGAGAAACCGAATTCAGGAAAAAAATGGTATACCCTCTGAGAACGAAAAAAAACAAAAATGAAAACACAAAAATTGGATAAAAAGAAGTGACACAAATAACACGAAGAGCTGGGGGTGAGCCCAGAGACTGAGTGCTGGGAGAGAGAGAGAGAGATAGAGAGAGAGAGAGAGAGAGAGAGAGAGAGAGAGAGAGAGAGAGAGAGAGAGAGAGGTATGAGAAAACTCGTATCTCCCCTACCATGCTACAATTAAAGGTAAACTTACAATATATTTCCCCCCCCCCTCCTCTTCAGTACACTCAAATTTACTCTTCTCCACTCACAGTATACACCGACAGGAGATGGGGGTAGATGAGTCACTATGTGTTGTCAAGGCTCGGGGGGGACTTGTTGCATTTCTGTTGACGCGCGTGTGTACCGGCAGCTGGTTGTTGGACTGCTGCCCCTTCATCACTCAGCATTGATTTTAAAGTCGGGGGAACGCTTACTGTTTGTGTTCTCTGTTGCCATAGTGTCTCTGTCTCTCTCTTTATCTCTCTATCTAGCTGTTTCTCTTTATATCCTTTGTCTCTTTATTTCTATTTGTCTCTCCATTTATCGTTTTGTTTCTCTCTCTCTCTCTCTCTCCTAATATCACTTTTATCACACTTCACAAATATCTGGTTTACTATGTCTGACTAAGTTACTGTACACAAGTTTACGTTCGCCTATAGTGTATCAATATAGGAGTACACACACGTTGGAAATCCTATAGTCATCTTAGTCTATAGGATTGAGTGAACGTCTCCTATGTACAGTTTACTAAATAGGTTTTGTGTTATAGGGAAGATAGGATGGTATATCTCACTTTATTAATGAATGTGATATAATGAAACCTCCATATACCGGAGTTTTCTCAACATATATTCCGTTACATGGGAGTTTTATATCTAATTGATCCCTCGGTATAACGGACTTTCATCCTTATATAGTCCGTTAAGTAAAAGTTTCAATATTGTTTTCTTTGATTATATCTTTGTAGTTGTTGTTTTCACCAAACCTAACTTAATCTAACCTACCCTAACCTACCCTACCCTACCCTACCCTAACCTACCCTACCCTAACCTAACCTACCCTACCCTACCCTACCCTAACCTACCCTAACCTAACCTAACCTAACCTAACCTACCCTAACCTAACCTAGACTGAACGTTGGTATTAATGACTCCTACCTACTGAAGTATCTACACTCATCAACATTGTATCCTTAAAAGCAAATCTCAAAACGGGATTAAATGGATAAATAAAATGGATCAAGATACGACAGAATTTGAGCCTTTGTATTCTCACTATCACGAGAGGTTCAGTAAGCCACGGTCACTAACTCAGGAGCCTTGTGTGCCCTACCAAGGCTCATAACAGTAGGAGTATTTACGTCAACTTTCTATATATTTGATGGTTATGTTGTGTGTTAATTTATAAGTATCTAGAGACCTGGGTACAGAAATGTGTTGGAGAAATGAGACTAAAATCAATAACTTTACTATCGTTAAAGTGATGATGCGGAGAACAGTAGGTTCAACGTCTTAGAGGCAGACAGACAGACAGACAGACACAGACAGACAGAGAAAGAAAAAGAAACAGAGAGAGAGAAATATAGAGAGAAATATATAGAGAATGAGAGACCGAAAAATACAAAGTGAGCGAGAAAAACAGTTTGTCACAGATAGACACAAAGAGAAAGAAAGATCTAGGACACACAAGTGAGAGAGTGTAGGGGAGGTGAGCTGACCGAGATTGTCTGTTCTGGTCCATCACCTTTATCTCACATAAATAAATAATGGGTTTGAGGCCAACGGCAATTTAGCATATTTGACTTGGTGAAAGATTATGAGTGATATGTTGATCAACAGGTATTTCTTATTTTACGTTTTACACACACACACACACACACAATTAATCGTAAAAGTAAACGAATTTTATTTTTTTTTATCTATGAAAAATATACATATGTGTTGGTTGGGTCAACTTCCTGCTGCCGTAATATTCCAAAAGATCATTATTGACTGCTGGGATCAGTGTATTGTGTTGCAGTTCTGGATAACCACCTCATCCAGGATTATTTAAGCTGTACTATCTATGCAAATTTCCACTGTAACCTTAAGTTTGGTAAACCAATCTACTCTTGAGCTGCAGACTAAAACACTTTCTTCAGTAACTCGGGAACTCTTTCTTTATATTCTTCATTGTGTGTGTGTGTGTGTGTGTGTGTGTGTGTGTGTGTGCATCTTGTTTACTGGATTTTTGCTTCTTTAAAAAAAACCCACATTATATTGATTACATATAATTAAATAAACCTTTTTCTTCACGTTTCAGGAAAATCATTCTCTTATATTTTTGGTATCTGAACTGATTGACTGCATCTACTATATAACTGTAATTCCTTGTAACTCTGATCTCCTTAGTCGTTATCACCAGTACACTATGGATAAGGAGATAGTATATAACTCCTTAACTAAAACAGTATCACGTTAGGGCATAACGCGTCGGTCTCATTTTCATTTTCACTCGATGATTTTTGGACAAGATAACAGACGAGGGACATATAGTGTATTTTACCCACCGTATTGACACAAGATCTTCCCCCCCCCTTATCAGTCTTCCGACCTTCCACTGAGAGTCTTTAAATCTGGATCATTGTTCTTGTATCAGTCTCAAGTAGTTTAAGTTTATACACAAAAATATTAAAAGAATGAAGGTAGTTGGAAGCTGTTTGGAAGTGTCTTGTGGAGGAGAAATTATGTGTGTTTTTTATGTAACAATGAATGAGGAGGAGGAGGAGGGAGAAGAGGAGGAGGAGGAAAGGAGGAGGGGAGGAAGAGGAGGAGGGAGGGAAGAGGAGGAGGGGGAGGAAGAAGAGGAGGAGGGGGAGGAAGAGGAGGAGGGGGGAGGAAGGAGGGAGGAAGGGAGGAGGGGGAGGAGGAGGAGGAGGAGGAGGAAGGGAGGAAGAGGTGGAAGAGGAGGATGGGGGAGGAAGAGGAGGGGGAGGAAGAGGAGGAGGGAGGAAGAAGGGAGGGGAGGAAGGGAGGGGGAGGGAAGAAGGAGGGGGAGGAGAAGAGGGAGGAGGGGGAGGAAGGAGGAGGGAGGAAGAGGGAGGAAGGGAGGGAGTGGAAGAGAGGAGGGATGGGGGAGGGAGGAAGTGGAAGAGGGAGGGGATGGGGAGGGGAGGAAGTAGAAGAGGGAGGATGGGGGGAAGTGGAAGAGGAGGGATGGGGGAGGGAGGAAGTGGAAGAGGAGGATGGGGGGAGGGGAGGAAGTGGAAGAGGGGAGGATGGGGAGGGAGGAAGTGGAAGAGGAGGAGGATGGGGAGGGGAGGAGAGAGAGGAGGATGGAGGGGGAGGAAGTGGAAGAGGAGGATGGGGGAGGGGGAGGAAGTGAAAGAGGAAGAGTCTTCAGTTCCAGCACCGACTCCTTCCAGAGCTTCTTTATATTTACATTGTTAATCAACACAATTGACCCCTGAGTTACTAATCCCCTAATCATCTTCAGATATAATCATACTTAAGGCAGTCATTTGGGTATCCATTAAAGTATAAAGACCCTTGATAAAGCACTTACATTAACCCTTGCCAACACTCAACACTCACCACCACTCAACACCACCACTCACCAACACCACCACTCACCAACACCACCACTCACCAACACCACCACTCACCAACGCCACCACTCACCAACGCCACCACTCACCAACACCACCACTCACCAACACCACCACTAACCACCAACAGTCACCACCAGCACCTTTACCTGGCAGACCACCACAAAATGAGGCCATTAAGATGACGTTAGTGGGTAAAGTGGTGGAGTAACAAGTTTCTAGAGTAGTTAGGTTAACTTTACCATAAAACTCGAGTAAAAAAATTATTTACTCCATCTGCACTATATCCTGGCGGCCATATTGTGATTAAGAGACCTCGGGGTAATTATTATTTTGCGGCCATATTGTGATTAAGAGACCACAGGGTAATTACTATTTTACTTCTTATTAGATTTTATTTTATTTTATCTGTAGCGTATATACTCTTTATTTTTACCTCCCCCCCCTCCTGGCACCTGAGAGAATAACAAGAATGGCAGCAGTTGGATATGAAGAAAAAAAAACGATTACCTGCAGAAAATTATAGTGTTTATACAACTATGTAAATATATCATAGATTTTCAGATGAGTTTTAATAGTCGAGATTTGTTTGGGTGTTCTACAGTATGTATGTAGTAACGAGCCTTGGAGAGCGGCCGGAGCGGAGGACTTGGCCACCTTTAATGAATGACACTTTGCTTCCTCTCACTTTAACTCACCACCAAGTTTATCCTGGGAGGCCATCAGGTCACCGTCAACATGGATTATATAGCGGTTATTCTCGCCTCTACGTGTGTGCATTCTAGTTTTCTTCACGAGTATAAAGTGTCGGGTGTGTGTCTGGGCAAATATGGCAATTAAGGGAGCCATACCAGTGTTTTTATTTGTATATTTTAATGGTATTTTGTTAACTTTCATTGTAGGCTCAGAGTTAAATACTTGAATGGTCTTATTGTCGTTCTTAGTGAAGCCAAATATACGTATTATGTTTCTATAGTTTCAATTTTTTTATTAATATAGATGACTCCTTCACCTCCCTCCCACACCTCATTATTCCACAATGTTTCTGCTGTGGTAAACTTATTCGTAACTTAACTGTTGGTGATAATAACTGCTAGCGTATTTATACTTGTTAACGTCTCTGATCGTGGGTTATAGTTCTGATATTTTCTAGTTACCTGTTCCTAGTGATCCAGGTACAGGTGGTGGTGGTAGTGGTGGCAATATTGTTAGTAGTAGTAGTAGTAGTAGTAGTAGTAGTAGTAGTAGTGACGGTGGTACCTAAGGCTCCGATTCACATTGGCTTTGGCGAAGTTATTCTCGCTTCTAAATAATTCCACTACACATACCTTGACCACGTGTATAAGCTGTCCCCTCCACAACCGATGGTCCGAAAAAACTCAAAACTTAGTGAATGGTCTAAGCAGATAAGGTATTAGTTTCATGTCTTTAGTAACAACATCATCATCTGGGTGTGGTGGTTGTCTAGTGATTTACAAGTGTATAACAGAAGTGTTTTAAAATCCCTTAGAGTGAAGGATAGAATGTTAGAGTCACCATATATGATCACTCGGTATAGATGATTCAAGCTCCTTCAAGGGGAGGTGATTGAGGTAGAACCTGTGCTGTTGCTGTGCCTTCTGCTGTGCCTTCTGCTGTGCCTTTCTCTTGGAAATACTTATGTTGTCATTTCGAGAGATTTTCCTGAATGTTGTAGAGAAGTAATTATTTTTTTTTTCGGTTAGTTGAATGAATAGAGTAAATGGCAGCTATTTTGGAATAAGAATTTTACATACATACATACATACATACATACATACATACATACAGTACATACAAGGAAACTTCAGCCTTTCTTGTGTTGATCTCCAGGTCCAAATTTCCCTCGAGGTACTGCATGTCAACAAGCTATTGTTTACCATTTTTGATGTTCAAGTCAAGAACAAGGAATTCAGATAAGGATTTTGTTTACTTTATATTCCCCTGACTATAGGCTCGGGAGGCTATATTAATCTGTCTGTCTGTCTGTGGGAAAAACAGTATCGATAACTTTCTAATGAGTGTGGATTGACTTTCGAGAGAGAGAGAGAGAGAGAGAGAGAGAGAGAGAGAGAGAGAGAGAGAGGCCCCTTTAGTACAAGTTAATAAGGTTTTCACAATATACTTTTACTTGTCTCCATTGATGACAGAGAGTGGAAGATAATTACCGATAATTTGTATAGACTTATTAGTGTTCATTGTTGTTCTGGTGGGAGCTGAAGAAGTCATATCAAGGGTTTGAAGCTAATACGACACTGTTGGCTTGTAGTAGAGGTTCAGATCATTGTTTCGAGCTAAACGAACTGTTGGCTTGTATCAAGGGTTTGAAGCTAATACGACACTGTTGGCTTGTAGTAGAGGTTCAGATCATTGTTTCGAAGCTACCACGATACTGTTGGCTTGTAGTAGAGGTTCAGATCATTGTTTCGAAGCTACCACGACACTGTTGGCTTGTAGTAGAGGTTCAGATCAAGGGTTCGAAGCTTGTGTCATATCAGTGATTCAAAACTGATACAGCACCGTTTTGGGGGAACCTGTGTGTTTGTGTATAGATATAAAGAAAATATTCATGGATGCTTATAGACCTGCTTGTTAGGTTAGGTTTGGTTAGGTTAGGTTAGGTTGGGTTGGGTTGGGTTGGGTTAGGTTGGGTTGGGTTGGGTTGGGTTGGGTTGGGTTGGGTTGGGTTGGGTTGGGTTGGGTTGGGTTGGGAGGATAAGTTGTGTCCTGGTCTGTATTTCAACACCTTAAGAGACAGCCTTCGTTCATACAACCAATAACTGACTCAAACCTTTCTATTAACATTTATCATTTCTACAAGTCTTTATCCACCTACATCTACACCACCTACTTCACCTTTAGCAGCTACTTCACCGATAC
Source organism: Homarus americanus (assembly GCF_018991925.1). Classification (NCBI taxonomy): domain Eukaryota; kingdom Metazoa; phylum Arthropoda; class Malacostraca; order Decapoda; family Nephropidae; genus Homarus; species Homarus americanus. The sequence continues at coordinate 626,100 of NW_024755445.1, forward strand.
ATCATCTATACATCACCTACAGCACATCACCTACACCACCTACAGCACATCACCTACACCCTCCTACAGCACATCACCTACACCACCTACATATCATTTTTTCCAATTATTTTCCCTGTTATCATTCTTCTCTGTCCCGTATATTTGTCTCTCTTCCAATTTATCATCCGTGATTGATGTCTGAATCATCCGTCTTGGGTCACCATTACCAAAAGGTTTCAGACGACAACCACATCCATTGATATTCCATACACGGATGTTATCAGTCCTCTATTATATCATGTTACATACCGTCTTATCTCACAGAATGGAGAGTTGAGATTCTACGTATGACTAAATTGTTTATGTAAATTGTGTATACTTGTGTGGTTTATTTATATACACGCTGGTTTAATGTCTGTCTGTCTGTCTGTCCTTGTTGGTTTGTCCGTCTGTCTGTCCGTCCTTGTCTGTCTGTCTGTCTATTACTCAACTCCTTAACACACTCCCACTCAACGCCCTAAGACACTGCCCTTCATTTCAACGTATATCTAATTAACCTGGACAAATACCATGATAAAATACACCTGAATGACATGATATTAATTACCATCTTCCCGAGACAAGACAATACACTCTTGGTGGACTAATTGATGTCATTAAGTAGTTCAAAGATGGTGGTGAGAGTATCTTGATGTGGTTCGTTGTTTTGATGGCTCCATGACTGACATCTGTTCTCACACACCTGCTATTAAGGTTTTTTCTGTACACACCTGCGATTCACTATTTTCCTTTTCATATCTGTTACTTTAATGTTCTTCTACAAACCTGATTTTTAAGTTTTGTTCTACACACCTGTTATTTTGTTCTACACACCGTATTGTTTTATACAAAATATTTATACTTTTATCAAACATCTATACATAACATTATTTTGGGCTGTTCAACACTATCAATATGAACTTAGCTTTTCCTTCTGTGTTGATATGAAGGGTTATTTAATTTTAAACATTTTTATTAATATTAAACATAACGACTGTCTTCAATGACGCCAATCAATATTTTATTACCGCCATATATGCATGAACACAGGACAAATTTAAGACCACATGGTGAAACATTTTGCTCTGTTACTCGGGAAGAAAAAGTAAATTAGCCAAGATCTTCAATTTTTCGGCGACGGACGGTGGCGTGAGGGGAAGGAACTCGTTAGGGATGCCTGATGGGGAGAGTTGGTGCCGTTCGCTCGGTGAGTGTGTCTCAGCTGAGGTAGTGATTGTGTGGTGGTGATATGCAGGAGGTGTGTGATATGCAGGTGTGGCAGGAGTGGTTCCCTGCGGCAGCGAGGCGGTGCAGGGAACAACAAGACGCCACTCACACACCTCGACGCGTGCCACTCTTCTCCACGGCGGTGTGACACTCCTGCCACGCTCCCTCGGCCGCTGCACACTCATAAAGTACAGATATATAGATACGTACTGATGCTACTCTACCCGTACACACACACACACACACACACACACACACACACACACACACACACACACACACTATATATACACAGACACTATATATACACAGACACGAACTTCAATCCGTCACGACTCAGCATAAGGCAAACTCCCTTATTTTAAGTCTTACTGGGATAACCAGATAGAATTTTGGGGTCCTGTTGTGGAAGAGCAGTAGAACACTTCTATTAGAGTAAAAATTAATAACAATTAATGAAAATCTATCTGTTTATCTGCCTTTTATATATATTTATATTACAAAGAATCCAAAGAGTGTTAGCCCAGATTTAAAGCTTAGTTGTCATTGCAGAAACTTAGAAATCTTTCTCTGGGTAAACATCTTCATACAGTCTTCGTCGTGAATAACCTAACCTAACCTAACCTAACCTAACCTAACCTAACCGTGTTCTGTAGTATAACGTCCGTGTGTACCTCTGTCTCCTTGCCTCCCTGCTCCCTTCTCAAGTATACAATAAATATAATCGTATGTATGAATGTATGTAGATGAACCTAGCATTTATTAATTAATTTATTTATTTTTTATTTTATTTTTTTATTTTTATTTTTTTTAGGATAAGTATACTAAGGAGAGCAGGTAACCATATCCATGTATCAACTCGAAAGAAAATATTATAAAAGGGGGAATAAAAAATAATAATGATAGAACACAAGAGAATGAACGAGGAGTAGAAAGACAGATGGAAAAGTTTTAAAGAGAAGAAGAAGAAGTTGTACGCGAGGGTAGGAAGTCGGGTTGAGACAAGGAGGCAAATGAAAATGGAAAGCGAGATTGAAAACGAGCTCAGATATATCGGAGGAGAAAACGGAAGTGAAAGGGAGATGGGGAGGAATATTTTTAGCAGCTGGTGAGATAAGAGAGAGTTTTTTTTTTACATTCTCGTTACCTCACCTTATGTAAATACCAACTTGTAAAAAAATTATATTCCCTCAGCGTGGCCCCCATATAGTTCACAAGTCTGATATTAATTAAATGTTTTCTCGTCACAAAAAAAAACACCCTAAATCACCAGAATTCTTTCGCAAATACAATTAATTATAAACTTTTATTTATTTTTTCTGTAGACATTTAAAAAAAATTATAACGTCATAATTTTGACGTCATGGCGAGATACCAACTAGTAAATAAACTCATGAACTGCTTGTTTATTCTATAACTAATTTACGTCAATTAGTTAGTGTGTGGTTGTGGGTTCTGGGAGGAGGTTCAGCCCATTGGTGTGTGTGGTTGTGGGTTCTGGGAGGAGGTTCAGCCCATTGGTGTGTGTGGTTGTGGGTTCTGGGAGGAGGTTCAGCCCATTTGGTGTGTGTGGTGTGGGTTCTGGGAGGAGGTTCAGCCCATTGGTGTGTGTGTGGGCGTGGGTTCTGAGAGGGAGGTTCAGCCCATTGGTGTGTGTGGTTGTGGGTTCTGGGAGGAGGTTCAACCCATTGGTGTGTGTGGGCGTGGGTCCTGGGAGGAGTTCAGCCCATTGGTGTGTGTGGTTGTGGGTTCTGGGAGGAGGTTCAGCCCATTGGTGTGTGTGGTTGTGGTGGGAGGAGGTTCAGCCCATTGGTGTGTGTGGGTGTGGGTTCTGAGAGGAGGTTCAGCCCATTGGTGTGTGTGGGCGTGGGTTCTGGGAGGAGGTTCAGCCCATTGGTGTGTGTGTGGGGGTGTGGGTCTGGGAGGAGGTCCAGCCCATTGGTGTGTGTGATCATGGGTTCTGGGAGGAGGTTCAGCCCATTGGTGTGTGTGGTTGTGGGTTCTGGGAGGAGGTTCAGCCCATTGGTGTGTGTGTGGGTGGGGTTCTGAGAGGAGGTTCAGCCCATTGGTGTGTGTGGGTTCTGAGAGGAGGTTCAGCCCATTGGTGTGTGTGGGGTGGGTTCTGGGAGGAGGTTCAGCCCATTGGTGTGTGTGGGAGTGGGTTCTGGGGAAGGTCCAGCCCATTGGTGTGTGTGTGATCATGGGTTCTGGGAGGAGGTTCAGCCCATTGGTGTGTGGGGTGGGTTCTGGGAGGAGGTTCAGCCCATTGGTGTGTGTGGGAGTGGGTTCTGGGAGGAGGTCCAGCCCATTGGTGTGTGTAAGGGGTTCTGGGAGGAGGTTCACCATTGGTGTGTGTGATCATGGGTTCTGGGGGAGGTTAAGCCCATTGTGTGTGTGTGGTTGTGGGTTCTGGGAGGAGGTTCAGCCCATTGGTGTGTGGGGGTGTGGGTTCTGAGAGGAGGTTCAGCCCATTGGTGTGTGGGTGTGGGTTCTGAGAGGAGGTTCAACCCATTGGTGTGTGTGGGCGTGGGTTCTGGGAGGAGGTTCAGCCCATTGGTGTGTGGGAGTGGTTCTGAGAGGAGGTTCAGCCCATTGGTGTGTGTGGGTGTGGGTTCTGAGAGGAGGTTCAGCCCATTGGTGTGTGTGTGGGCGTGGGTTCTGGGAGGAGGTTCAGCCCATTGGTGTGTGTGGGGTGGGTTCTGGAGAAGGTCCAGCCCATTGGTGTGTGTGTGATCATGGGTTCTGGGAGGAGGTTCAGCCCATTGGTGTGTGTGGGGTGGGTTCTGGGAGGAGGTTCAGCCCATTGGTGTGTGTGGGTGTGGGTTCTGAGAGGAGGTTCAGCCCATTGGTGTGTGTGGGCGTGGGTTCTGGGAGGAGGTTCAGCCCATTGGTGTGTGTGGGTGTGGGTTCTGGGAGGAGGTCCAGCCCATTGGTGTGTGTGTGATCATGGGTTCTGGGAGTGAGGTTCAGCCCATTGGTGTGTGTGGTTGTGGGTTCTGGGAGGAGGTTCAGCCCATTGGTGTGTGTGTGGGTGTGGGGGAGAGGAGGTTCAGCCCATTGGTGTGTGTGTGGGTTCTGAGAGGAGGTTCAGCCCATTGGTGTGTGTGGGGCGTGGGTTCTGGGAGGAGGTTCAGCCATTGTGTGTGTGGGAGTGGGTTCTGGGAGAAGGTCCAGCCTGGTGTGTGTGTGATCATGGGTTCTGGGAGGAGGTTCAGCCCATTGGTGTGTGTGGGAGTGGGTTCTGGGAGGAGGTTCAGCCCATTGGTGTGTGTGGGAGTGGGTTCTGGGAGAGGTCCAGCCCATTGGTGTGTGTGGGAGTGGGTTCTGGGAGGAGGTTCAGCCCATTGGTGTGTGTGATCATGGGTTCTGGGAGGAGGTTGCCATTGGTGTGTGTGGTTGTGGGTTCTGGGAGGAGGTTCAGCCCATTGGTGTGTGTGGGTGTGGGTTCTGAGAGGAGGTTCAGCCCCATTGGTGTGTGTGGTGTGGGTTCTGAGAGGAGGTTCAACCCATTGGTGTGTGTGGGGTGGGTTCTGGGAGGAGGTTCAGCCCATTGGTGTGTGGGAGGGGTTCTGAGAGGGAGGTTCAGCCCATTGGTGTGTGTGGGGTGGGTTCTGAGAGGAGGTTCAGCCCATTGGTGTGTGTGGGCGTGGGTTCTGGGAGGAGGTTCATTGGTGTGTGGGAGGGTTCTGGGAGCCAGCCCATTGGTGTGTGTGTGATCATGGGTTCTGGAGGAGGTTCAGCCCATTGGTGTGTGTGGGGGGTGGGAGGAGGTTCAGCCCATTGTGTGTGTGGGGTGGGTTCTGGGAGGAGGTCCAGCCCATTGGTGTGTGTGGGAGAAGGGTTCTGGGAGGAGGTTCAGCCCATTGGTGTGTGTGATCATGGGTTCTGGGAGGAGGTTAAGCCCATTGGTGTGTGGGAGTGGGTTCTGGGAGGAGGTTCAGCCCATGTGTGTGTGATCATGGGTTCTGGGAGAAGGTTCAGCCCATTGGTGTGTGTGGGAGTTCTGGGAGGTTCAGCCCATTGGTGTGTGTGGTTTGGGTTCTGGGAGGTTCAGCCCATTAGTGTGTGTGGTTGTGGGTTCTGGGGAGGAGGTTCAGCCCATTGGTGTGTGTGGTTGTGAGTTCTGGGAGGAGGTTCAGCCCATTAGTGTGTGTGGTTGTGGGTTCTGGGAGGAGGTTCAGCCCATTAGTGTGTGTGGTTGTGGGTTCTGGGAGGAGGTTTAGCCCATTGGTGTGTGTGTGGTTGTGGGTTCTGGGAGGAGGTTCAGCCCATTGGTGTGTGTGGTTGTGGGTTCTGGGAGGAGGTTCAGCCCATTGGTGCGTGTGGTTGTGGGTTCTGGGAGGAGGTTCAGCCCATTGGTGCGTGTGGTTGTGGGGAGGTTCTGTGTGTTGGGGTAGGAGTCGCTTGATAATGTTATATTTCACTAAGCGTTTTAAGGTGACCACTTATTTGGGTGTTGGTAACTGTGTAGCTTAAAGAAGATGTGAAGAGGGAAGGGGGGGAAGGAGAGAGGTGAGGGTGAAGGAGAGAGGTGAGGGTGAAGGAGAGAGGTGAGGGGAAGGAGAGTGAGGGGAAGGAGAGGGGAGGGGAAGGAGGAGAGGTGAGGGTGAAGGAGAGAGGTGAAGAGGGGAAGGAGAGAGGCGAGGGTGAAGGAGAGAGGTGAGGTGAGAGGTGGGGTGAGGGAGAGAGGTGAGGGAGAGAGGTGTGGTGGGGGGAGGGGAGGAAGATGAGGAGAGCCAAGGGAAGAACACTGGAGGAGAGGAAGAGATGAAGAGGAGACCAGAGAATAAAGATGGAGAGATATGGGGGTTGAAGAGGATATTAAGAGAGATGAGAATAAGCAATGAAGAGACATAGATAGAACCGACAATAGTGATGAAGGATAAACAGAGGGAACACAAAGACATGAGATAGAGTGACGTGAGTGAAGAGGATATGAGAGAGACGGGAGTAAACAAGAGACAAAGCAGAAGACCGATAACAATGGGCTAGGGAGAACACGAATGGGAATGACAGCACCAAAGATAATATATGAAGAAATTTAACCATATTAAGGTTAAGACATTCCGGAGACACCAGACAGACAGACAGACACCAGACAGACATACAGACACCAGACAGACATACAGACACCAGACAGACATACAGACACCAGACAGACATACAGACATCAGACAGACAGACAGACAGACAGACAGGTAAGTAAATAAAGATGTTAGTACAGTCAGGTGTAGTTAAGGTTTTAAAAGCAGCAGATAAAACCATGTTCCTTTGTCTTCCCTTTTTATTAGACATCGGTTTAAGAGATGAGCCTCAGCGTCCGTCTGTTGTTTTTTCTGGTTTAATTTAAAGTAAAATAAGAGAATAAGTTTGTTTGTGTTTAGTGTTTACTTCAACTGATGTTTTGTTTGAGGAATTTATTTGCCTATTATTTCTCTCGTTGGGGTTCTGTATTTAATGTATTGTGTCTTAACTAATCCGGATAGTCTCTCTCTCTCTCTCTCTCTCTCTCTCTCTCTCTCTCTCTCTCTCTCTCTCTCTCTCTCTCTCTCTCTCTCTCTCTCTCTCTCTCTCTCTCTCTAACTTTCGCCTGAACTGATATACTATTTCTATATTGGATATGTATACTTACCACACCCCTTTCCCATCCTCTCCTCCCTCCCTCTCCTCCTTTCCCTCCTTCCCACTTCCTAACCCTCTTTTCCCCTTCCCTTCCTCCTCCCATTTCCTCCCCTCCTCTCCTCCTACCTCTCCTCCTCCCTCCCCCCCTTCCCTTATCTCCCTTCCCTTTCCCCCACTTCTACCCATTGTATCCCACCCCCTTTCCTCCTCCCTTCTACAACCCTCCCCCTACCCACCCCTCCCCCCTCTACCCCCCTACCAACCACAACACTGACATGTAACAATAATCAATGGTAACTATTTCAGGTGCAAGAGCTTAAATCTTTAGTCATTAATCAGGTGAACAACACAGGTCCCCCTCCCCCCTCCCCCGCCTATGTTGTGGTCACTCCCAACACACAACAGCTGAGTTACAGGCTCTGACCGTCACTCCTGAAACCGTATTGGTCACTCGGTCTTTATAAGTCATGTAATATGCCACTCTTGTTGTATTGGTCAGTTACTCAATAGTTTTCAGTAGTTATATCAGCCATTTAATGTGATATTGTATGGTCTAGTTCTGACTAGTAACACGTATATACCAGCTGACTATTGTAACACGTATATAGGAATTCATATATGATAATTCTAACTATATTTTTCGACTATATGATAATGAAATTTAACTCCTTGTCCTTAAAATCTGCGTTAGTCAGCTCTATGAATACGTTTCTTAAATGATTGACTGACTCACTCACCTACTGAGAGAGATTTTCTCCTGTACCTTGAGCTTGGTCGTGTCAAACACATATCACATCACCATAAGATTAAACTCCTAATTAATAAAATCTATGGTTGTTTTAGTTATTTATTAAAGGTTCTCACTCAGCAGCCATAGTTCTCAAACGCTCTTAAGATATTTATGATAAAAGATACTACCATATATATTAGATGATACCAGATATGAAATAATACCAGTTATATTAATACCAGATAAAATGTCATATATATGAGATAATACCAGATGGGGGAGGGGGGGGGGCCTCTCTGGTGTGGTTATTGAACTCAGAACTTATGAATATTTGGGTGACCTGAGGATGAAGGTCAAGGGTCACGAGTTTGACATTTACACTGAATCCCTCACTCACTCACTCACCCTCTCACTCACTCCATCTGACTCACTCACCCTCTCACTCACTCCATCTCACTCACTCACTCACTCCATCTGACCCACTGGCTCACTCACTCCATCTGACCCACTGGCTCACTCACTCACTCCCTTCCATCTTACCCACTGGCTCACTCACTCACTCCATCTGACTCACTGGCTCACTCACTCACTCACTCCCTTCCATCTTACCCCTTCCCCTCTCTATTTCACGCCCTCACCCTCTCATACCACTCATTTCCTCCCTCACTCCTTCCTACTCCCTACCTCCACCCTCTCTTTTTGTCTCCTTCCACTTCACTCCCTTCCTCAAATCACTCCCTCTATCTCACTCCTTCCCCCTCTTTATCCCCCCCCACCTCTCCTTGGCATATTCTAAGAAAAAAGTAGAATCCTTTAGCTTCTGTTATTTTTACCAATGAGAAATAGTGTACTATCTCTCATCTTTCCTTACCTTCACTCCACACAAATACTTACCTGTACTTACCTGTATTATCACGCTTCACTGGGGAGAGGAGATACCTAATTAACGTAAATATTTCCCACTTCAAGGAATATAATGTATTTAAATTAAGTTTCATTTTAAGTTCTGATCCCCGAATCCAAGCCTTTATAATAACACGTAAGTCTCTTTTATGTAATCGAATCTTGTGTAGATTTTGTATCGCTTATTGTGATCCAGGTGTGTAAATTAAATCATACAGCTCAATGATAAGCTTTTTTTTCAACCATATATAAAAGTTATTTAAATCTATCATCATTTTGGGTGACGCCAATGCTAAAAAAATAAATGGGAAACTTAAAATTTGACCCCACGTAAAAAAAATGGTGGTGGAAAATGATATGAGAGAAATTATATCCTTGTTGAATTTACAAAACTCAAGAATTTATTTATTATATTTATCATGAGAAGTAACAGGTAGTGGATTTTGGAACGTCTCGATAACCTTAGAAATCTGATAGAAGTCTCATATATTTTCGTTCACTTAAGCTCGGTAGCGATCATAGACTTACTGAGGAACAAAACAATATTGCTGTGGAATGAATGAAACTCAAGAGATAAAAAAAAATCCCTTGATCGATAAAAGCAGAAAAAAAAATCGGCAGGTAAGAATTTATTACGTACACTTATAGATGTAATTAGGGGCTCAGGTTATAATGAAGTCAATAAGCATGAGGTAAAATATCAGAGAGTAATGATTAATTACCTTATTTATACAGTGTAGCTGCTTGTAGTGACTCGTATATTTGGGTTTTTATTCTGCTACATACAGTGAACACCTTTTATTTCGACTTATTTTTTTTATCTGTAGTCTTTCTTTAGTTGTCTGTAGGCGGAAGATTATAATTATATCCCCAGAAGTTTATTTTGTAGGTTTGTTTAGTGAATGTCTCCTATGATGTGCCATGATTGGTCTTCGTTGACTATGACGGAGCCTCAATGTAAACTATCACCTCACATAACTTTCTGAGATTGTTTGTGTGTGTGTGTGTGTGTGTGTGTGTGTGTGTGTGTGTGTGTGTGTGTGTGTGTGTGTGTGTGTGTGTGTGTGTGTGTGTGTGTGTGTGTGTGTGTGTGTGTGTGTGTGTGTGTGTGTGTGTGTGTGTGTGTGTGTGTGTGTGTGTGTGTGTGTGTGTGTGTGTGTGTGTGTGTGTGTGTGTGTGTGTGTGTGTGTGTGTGTGTGTGTGTGTGTGTGTGTGTGTGTGTGTGTGTGTGTGTGTGTGTGTGTGTGTGTGTGTGTGTGTGTGTGTGTGTGTGTGTGTGTGTGTGTGTGTGTGTGTGTGTGTGTGTGTGTGTGTGTGTGTGTGTGTGTGTGTGTGTGTGTGTGTGTGTGTGTGTGTGTGTGTGTGTGTGTGTGTGTGTGTGTGTGTGTGTGTGTGTGTGTGTGTGTGTGTGTGTGTGTGTGTGTGTGTGTGTGTGTGTGTGTGTGTGTGTGTGTGTGTGTGTGTGTGTGTGTGTGTGTGTGTGTGTGTGTGTGTGTGTGTGTGTGTGTGTGTGTGTGTGTGTGTGTGTGTGTGTGTGTGTGTGTGTGTGTGTGTGTGTGTGTGTGTGTGTGTGTGTGTGTGTGTGTGTGTGTGTGTGAATCCCCCTCTTCCTCTCTTACCGTTCACTATCTTTTCCCCCACATCAACAAAAAAAATCGACGTAAAACAAAAACAATATTTAGCTATAATTAATATTTTTCCTCCTCGATAAAATTCCTCAGAGTCAACAACAACAGCAGATCATTGGTGAGTGTTGAAGGGTAGAGGAAGACTCATGCTGTACATCCTGGTGTTCCCGTGGAGCCACCAGCCACGCGCAGGCCCCCACCGTTCTCTAACTAATCAATAAATCCTGGACGACTGGGGTGCTCGTCATGCGAACACTTGTGGAGGAACATTCTCTCCCCCGTCAAAACACTGATTGGTTGCCGGGGAAGAATAAATGCCCCTCCCCCAACCCCATTTTCCACCCTCCTTTTGTGCCCGGAAGGAGGGGATGAGGGGGCGGTGAGGGGGAGCGCCTATGTACTTGGGAGTCGATCTGATGAGGTAACGTAATATCGACGAGTGTATTGTTTGTGTACAGTATATGAGGCACCACCATCACCCCACTACCTGTATGTGACTCATATTGTTTCCTGTTTTTTAAAGGATCAACCAAAATATTAGCACTCAGCTTATTTCACCTTCAGATTAACCTAACCTAACCCCGCCAGGTGTCGTTAAGGTGTTTAATCATCAGGTGAAATAAGATGTGTTGGGGGGGGGGGCTTAATATTTAGGCCTATCCCTTTTTTCATATATCTGTGCTTCGTCATGTTATTTTAATATATTTATATACCTTAACCGCTAAGACCTTCAATCACATGCAATACTTCTTTTTTTTTACAATTTTTAAGAATCTAAAAAAAATAGCATTCTTTATATTTCAATTTGTTTCTAGGTTAAGTAAATTTTAGATAAATAATTATTTATATGTAGGTTAAGCCACTTATGTATGTAAATATACTCTTTATATATATGAATAGATTATGTATATAAGTTTCCAATACATACATATTCACATATAAGTTACCATCACTTGTATATAAGGCGAGGTAAGGTTTGGGATGGTTACTCTTAGCCTTATACACGGTTAACCATGCATGAGACAGTGCACCTGACCTCACCCAACCTCAACTGTACCTGACTAATGAACTTCTCTGAACCTGACTGTATTTGAGCGAAGGAAAACAGATTAGTTGATTGGGGTGAAATAACCGGGTACACGCGGGGAGGAAAATGATGAGGTAACGAGAAGAAAAGGATTGGATGATTAGGATGTATGAGGGAGAAAGATGGTGGTGTCGGGGGAGTAAATGAGGAACTGAGAAATAGGAAATTTGAGATGATTAGGAAGAAACTGATGAGTTATGAGGGGCTCTGTCTGTCTGTCTGTCTGTCTGTCTGTCTGTCTGTCTCTCTCACGAATACATGAGAAAATAATATTAACTCCTAATGCTTTTGTTAGTGAGTTGCCACGTACCGCTGTTGCTGTACCAGATGTTAGTGAGTTGCCACGTACCGCTGTTGCTGTACCAGATGTTAGTGAGTTGCCACGTACCGCTGTTGCTGTACCAGATGTTAGTGAGTTGCCACGTACCGCTGTTGCTGTACCAGATGTTAGTGAGTTGCCACGTACCGCTGTTGCTGTACCAGATGTTAGTGAGTTGCCACGTACCGCTGTTGCTGTACCAGATGTTAGTGAGTTGCCACGTACCGCTGTTGCTGTAGATGTTGGTGAGTTGCCGTACCGCTGTTGCTGTACCAGGTGTTGAGTGCCGCTGTTGCTGTACCAGTGTGCCACGTACCGCTGTTGCTGTACCAGATGTTGCATTGAGTTGCCACGTACCGCATTTGCGTACCAGATGTTAGTGAGTTGCCACGTACCGCTGTTGCTGTACCAGATGTTAGTGAGTTGCCACGTGCCGCTGTTGCTGTACCAGATGTTGGTGGGTTGCCCATGCGCTGTTGCTGTACCAGATGTTAGTGAGTTGCCGTACCGCTGTTGCTGTACCAGATGTTAGTGAGTTGCCACGTACCGCTGTTGCTGTACCAGATGTTAGTGAGTTGCCACGTACCGCTGTTGCTGTGTTAGTGAGTTGCCCGTACCACTGTTGCTGTACCAGATGTTAGTGAGTTGCCACGTACCGCTGTTGCTGTACCAGATGTTAGTGAGTTGCACATGCGCTGCCACGTACCGCTGTGCTGTACCAGATGTTAGTGAGTGCCACGTACCGCTGTTGCTGTACCAGATGTTAGTGGTGCCACGTGCCGCTGTTGCTGTACTAGATATTGAGTGAGTTGCCACGTACCGCTGTTGCTGTACCAGATGTTAGTGAGTTGCCACGTACCGCTGTTGCTGTACCAGATGTTAGTGAGTTGCCACGTACCGCTGTTGCTGTACTAGATGTTAGTGAGTTGCCACGCACCGCTGTTGCTGTACCAGATGTTAGTGAGTTGCCACGTACCGCTGTTGCTGTACCAGATGTTAGTGAGTTGCCACGTACCGCTGTTGCTGTACCAGATGTTAGTGAGTTGCCACGTACCGCGAGTATAAGATAAAGGAACTTGTATTTCCTTTCTTCAGTTGTTTATTTCCTTACGTTAAAACAGTAAACATTAATACGTTATGAACATGTTGTAGAGTGTGCACCAGTTGTTGTGAGGATGAGTGAGACGAGAGGCTCAGCCAGGAGTGAGTCATCAGAGGGACACTAACAACAGGGACACACCTGTAGTACAATTATTTGACAAAAACGTCCTTTGGTAATGATTAAAGTTTTATTTTTCATTTACGAAATTTAATTTCTTTGATAATTTTTCGAAGTGTTTCTGAAATTTAGCAAAACATTGAGAGAAATTGGAGGCGGCGGCTCGCCTCTTGTCTTAAGCTGATAATGGCTCATAATGGCTACCCAACTCTTCAGCTCGGGAAGTGAAGACGGTCGAGTATAGTGCAGGAAGTACTGCCCCCCCTTTATCCACACTCCCCCTAACGGGCCGTCACTACTGTGGAAACTATTTTCCGAAACAAACGCATCAGTTGGCCTGGGAGATGGTGACCCCATGTCTGTCTATTTACGCTTAACCAACCAAATCTAACCTAGCGATCTTAGGTTATGTTTAGTCTCTACATAAATCGGAAAAGTTCAAAGCATTCATTCCCAGGGTCACCCCCTCCCCCCTCGACCCTCCTTCGCTTTACATGTACCTCCAACACAAATCCCTCCACAACTTTCCTGTCCACGCAGACAAACACTGGCAGTCATATCCCCCCCCTCCCTGTCCTCCATCCGTCCATCGCAATAGACACTTGGCACAAAAAACTTATTCCACAACAAACACTCAGACCTATACAAACCACCATGCCTCAGTGATACAGTCGAGACCTATAAGTCCGAGACCAAGACCAAAACCAAAACGTGCCTTCCTGGATAAAGAACAAGACCAAAATATACTCGGATTTTTTTTTCTGAACTGTAGTTAAAAATGACTTGCTTATGTTGAGGTTTCTGTTGACGATGGTGATGAGTCAACACCTAAATCGTTCCAGGAATCTCGGTAATAAAACAAGCACAAAATTAACAGTTTGTCTCCTGTGTTTTAGCCTTTGATCACCACTTGCTGTAACATCGTCCCTAGAGTTACTGACACCAAACAATACTTATGGTAGCTCACTGAGTCGACGTATTGTAGTGTTATAGAAGAGCAAAACTTAAATACACAAATTAAAGAAAATAGAATGTAGTGTTGTGTTTCACTTGACTGTTACTACCAACCACCGCCTTTATAGGAAACAAACTTATGAATAGTGTTCCCAGTTTCCCAGAGTGTTGGATAAAAGACACAGCTGCCCAGGGTCTAACTTCCATCTGAGGTCTACTGCAGCCCCCATGTTTCTGTAATGTGGTCAGGTCATAACACAAACCCAGGCAGCATGCAGACCCCACCTAGCTGTATATTAATCAACCTGTCACTATTCTTATGGTAATCTCAACATGTAATCACCTTTACCTAGACCCCGAGATAGAGGAGCAGTTAGTGTATAGGTGGTGCCTTGAGGTGACGTACAGTATCTCCTCCCTTTATCTGAAACTAAACCCTCCCAACAGACCTGAAAATTCATTTAAAATATGTGGTCTCCAAAGGTCTCGAACAAGAATCCGAGACCGAGACTTAAGCACCCAAGACCGAAGCCAGAAAAAAAAATTCTCGAGACCATCCCCCCCCCCATCACACCGTCATTACCTCGCCTTTGCAAATAAAAATTTTATCTTAAGTCAATCCCACAAAGCCTCCAGCAGTCCCAATATACTTCCAAAACAACCACTCTATCCTACAGCCCCTCACCCACCCCTGGAGTAAGCATCTCTCACCCACACCCCACAGAGCCAAGCATCCCTCACCCACACCCCACAGAGCCAAACATCCCTACCCACACACCCCTGAGAGCCAAGCATCCCTCACCCCACACCCCACAGATCTCACCCACACACAGAGCATCCTCACCCACCCCACAGAGCCAAGCATCCCTCACCCACACCCCACAGAGCCAAGCATCCCTCACCCACACCCCACAGAGCCAAGCACCCCCCACCCCCTCCCTACAATCCTCCCCCAACTCACCCTCCTCTGTGGGAGATTTTGGTCCACCCATTGTCGGTCACTCATCCCTGACGGAGGGTTTAGGATAAATCCCCTTAAGGGTTCAGCTGTATTTGGTGGACCTACGCGAGAGCTTACGGGATTGTAGCTATAACATCGATAATTACTGTAATAATAACATCACCAGGTATTACATTACCCGTTACACCATCAGAAACCATAGCTGTGTCAAATAGGTTTAATGAAAATATGACTCGAGGAAATAAATAAAGCAAGATATTATAATTAATGGTGAGAATAAGAAGAAAAGAATAAGTAGTAAAAGAAATTTATTACGAAGAATAATAAGGATAACATAGACTCAGGTACTTGAGTTAAATATAATAAATAAGATAATAAAATTAATAACTATATTATAAATATATTCAACTATTTTGCTGAACTGTGATTTTTTTTTCAATAATAAAGAATTACGTGATTTTATGAAGAGAAAACACCTACTATATTTGTTTATTTATTTATTTATATATTTATTTATTCATTCACACCTTAATTACTGTTAATCACCTCTTGCATACAGGTAAGAGCTTCCGTGTCTCCCGCTTGACGGACTGTGAAGCTAATGCTTATTGTATCGCTCTGTCTCACTCCCCACCTCCACCCGCACACCCTTCCTTCACACACACACAGTCCGCCTCCACACACACACTCTTCCTACACACACACACACACATAAACACACACACACACACATAGATAGATAGATAGATAGATAGATAGATTATATCTGATGGGTCAGGAGTTCGACAGAGGATTTTAGACAATCAATCAAATTATTTTACCTCAGATCGTTGAATTGTTTTTTGTGGGAACCATGAAAATTATTCAGCAAAAGACCATCATTCATAAATTAATTATTCCGATGACATAAAATTACTCAAAAATTGAATTATTTGAACTAACAATAAAGATAGAAAAAAAAAAAACAACCATTAAATTACAGCAAAAGAAAAAATACGTGAGGGTGTTTTTTTCCATAATACTTATCATAAATAATAAACTTCACAACACCACACTAATTCATTATTTATATACAATACCTATAAAAAATAGGTAAAAGAAAAAAAAATAAAATCACATACAAAATAAAGGCATTATAATAAAGCAATAGTGTTAGCATAAAAGTTGCTCGCCTCACCTTACAGAGTGGAGCATCCCTCATCCCCTCCCTACTGGCCTCCTACCGCCTCCCTACCCTCCTCTCCCTAGCCCCTCTCCCGACCCCCTCCTTGGCCCCTCCTACCTCCTTAACCCCCCTCTCCTACCTCCCTCTCCTATCCTCTCCTACCCCCTCTCCCTATCCCTCTCCCTACCGCCCCCTCCCTACCCCCTCTCCTACCCCCTCCTACCCCTCTCCTACCCCTCCTACCCCCTCTCCCTGCCCCTCCTACCCCTCCCCCCTCCTACCCTCCTCTCCCTACCCCCACTCCGTACCCCCTCCCCCTACCCACACTCCCCTACCCCCCACTCCTAACCCCCTCTCCCTACCCCTCCCTAACCCCCTCTCCTACCCCCTCTCCTACCCCTCTCTACCCCTCCTACACTCCTCCCCTACCCCCTCCTACCTCCCTCAACAGTCTACCTCCTACTCACCTGTTTGTAGGGGTTTTGAATCACCATTGTGTCGGTCACTCATCGCCTTTGGAGAGGGTTAGGGTAATCCCAAGGAGTTCAGCTGTGCTTGGTGGACCTACACGAGAGCTTACGGGATTGTAACTATAAACACCGATAATTACTGTAATAATAACATCACCAGGTATTAATTAATTACAAAATAAAGTATAAATAAGAAAAAAAATAAAAGTAAATTAAATCATAGTAACAAAAGTGGAACTAGAACTGGGTCCTAAAGGCACGACAGCCTATTAAGGACAGCGCAAATACAACACACACACACACACACACACAGACAGCCAGGCCGGCACTGTACTTAAACTGCTTTCATTTCCTCAACAGTAAGGACAGGTATCTATTTTCAGCTGACATTATCATCAATCTTCTTTAACTTTACACCTATATTGTTACTAATGTTTATTCTCGTAGTTTTAAGATTTGTTTTAATGTCAATAAGGCCACACCTGCCAGTATAAGTCAATATAGAGTAATTTCAGCCACATTTTAACACATGTGACTAATTACCCAGCAACTGAGGACTTCCTATGTAATTGGTTGAGATATAAATAGACGAACGCTATGTAAACAAACTTTCTTTAGATACAAAAGATAACAAACTATATAATAACAATGAGTATGATAGCACAAAGTATATGATAACACCAATACAAGATAACATTAAGATTAACATAAAGTAATTTCAGTGGAGTAGTAAATATATGGCTGATAAGATAACTATTACTTTTTATGCTGTATAAGTATGTGTGTGTGTGTGTGTGTGTGTGTGTGTGTGTGTGTGTGTGTGTGTGTGCTCCTTTACCTTGATATCACAAATCCCTAGCAATATTCCTCTCGTGCATGTTAGGGAAAAAAAAAATTAGTGTAGAATTCAAAATTGTGTTGGGCCATGTACGGGTATTTCTCTGTTGCTTAAACCTTTTGTTACTGTTTATTTTTCTGTTGTCATATCTTCTGTTTTAATTAACCTGTGTAATTACCCGTTGCCATGTCTCCTGTTTCCGTTTACCTGTTTATTTCACTGTTGTTATAGCTTCTGTTTCTGTTACCTTCACAAGCCGTTTCAATAGTAAATCGCAACAGTGAATTAGCTATTTTGTTTATGGTTAGCCTTACTGTAGCTCTCTCTCTCTCTCTCTCTCTCTCTCTCCAGTATTAAACCCTGTACCTCCATAAAGCCGTTGTACAGCCAGCAATATATTCTTTCTTTTCAATAGCTCGACATTTTTCGTGGTCAGTAGCCGGAGTGATCCCTTGTTCACTGTGAGAAATATTTCCCTTCCCTGACACAGTTCCCGAGTTTTATCAGGGCGGAAACTCAGTCAGTTCATCCACGGTGAAACTTTCCTGTATCCAAATGTCTGATATTACGATGTTGAAAAGTTAAAAAGTGTTTGTTTATTTTAGAACCTCGACGTAGAATGTTTACAGGTGAAGGTTAACATGGCCATTCAGTATTTAGGTTTACGAGTTTATTAATCATGATCTCAGAGATACACAAACGCGATATATTTATTTCCTTTGATTATTTTATTATGCCGTATATCGTATCCTCTATATTCAGGGTTACATCTCCTCTCGTCTCGCATCCTAGAGGTCGATGGTTCATACCCAGGTCACCCCCAGCTGACCCAACTGTGAATGAGTACCTGACCTTAAGTTTAGGCAGGGTAAGCGGTCGAGTGCAGTACTTGTCATACTGAAGGTTTAGTATTCACACTGCCTTTGGTATCCACAATCACTTGCTCGTCTTTATCAGTGAAAAGAGATGAAATAAAGTGATCCACGGTTAGGTTTATATGTAACTACATCAATAAAGCTGCGAGCAATTGACTCCCATCGCTCGCAACAGTTTTCTTGGCATAAAGCCTAAAGTCTAAGGCTGTGTCCCATGTGCGAGCTTCCTGCGGCATCGAGCGACCACACTAGTAAACACGCCACCTTGATGTAGCGGACAAACATTTGTGTTTTATTTTATGTGTCCCACGTAGACGCGTGAAGCGTTCGCGAGTGACCAGGAAGCGGAAACTAGACGCGCGACCTGGAAGCAGCGATCAAATATTTTGATCGCCACTTCCTCAGTCGCACGAGACCTCACATTCTACACCAAAACTAAAGAAGGTTATACATTCATTTACCACTTAAAAGCTTCATTTTGCCAAGAAATAGATCCTTGTGGACAATTAAAGCAACTGCAAAATGTCTCTCTTACATTCTTTGCAGAAGAATATGAAGCATTGTTTATTCTAGGGGGCGCTGTGTTATTCTCAACTGTACATTTTTTAATTGTATATGACTTTGCATCCAGACCCTCTATGTCAATGATAATATTATGAAAGGTGTAGCACACTTCACACTGTTAACAGCAGTATCTACCTTTGTTTCAATAGATTTATTTAAAATTCAACATTTACTTTTACAAATTTCAAATGCACACTCTACAAAACGCCTGGCACGTGAAAATCTGTAATTATTCTTTTTTCTTTGTTCAGAGCATTCCTTGGATAGGGTTCCAACAAATATACACAGTGGGTAGGTCTCGTCCTCAATCAGAATACATCCTGGTGTACTCGTGAACCTTCTTTGGATCTTGGCGAAGTTCCTTTAGAGATGGTGAACTTGTCTACTCCCATCCTCCTCTGATATATGGGATGTTTTTTTTCCTGGGTGCCTCTGCAGGTACTCCATGTTGAAAGACATTATGTACTAAAATTACCAGCAAACGTCTGTGTAAACGGCATGTTAACGCCAGGAAGACACTGGCAGGTGGGACACAGGTCACTTTGGAAAGTAGGTAGCGCGTCTATGCCCTGGTCACTTGATGCTGCCGGACGCTCGCTCAGGGGACATAGCCTAAGTGCTGTTTTTTTATCCGATTCATATCGAACAAAACATAATCTTTTGTTTTTACAGTTGTTAGCTGTCAAATAAATCTTCTGGCTCTGTTGTTGTTGCTGTTTTTGTAATACACTTATTGGCTTAAACTAGTAATGTATTTAAACGCTTTGAGTACGTCAATTAATGTACCAGACAAGATCTATTATAAATTAGTATTGATATATCTCTGTAAACTCCAGCTATTAATTCACAACTCATACCAAACTTATCTGAGAAAAAAATATGATGATATTACTATTTACTGCCGTATTGTCTGTAGTGTTTGTTATGGATTATATTAACTTGTGTAACATTGGATATAGATAAGTATCCCCTGGAGGAGCAAAAAAAAACAGGACAGACGAACACACAGACACGGAGACTGAGGAACTAGGTCGTGAAATAATCCAGGTTAAACAATTCAATGTTTAAAGTTAAGGGAGAACCACCGTACACCTGCCTTCCTTGGTACACACACACACACACACCACGACTACTCCATGCTCCCCTCCTCCCCCCTCCCACAGTGATAAGCGTCCCTCACCTCCCACAATCCTCCCTCCATTTACCTGTTTGTGGGGGATTTTGGTCCACTTATTGTTGGTAAATCCCCTTACGGGTTCATCTCATTTACATTTCCAATTACCTTAATGTATCTGTTTACCTTACCTTACCTTACCTTACCTTACCTTACCTTACCTTACCTTACCTTACCTTACCTTACCTTACCTTACCTGTATTACCACCAATTCCTAAATAAACTTGTATTCCTTACCTTTCATCTTTACCAATCCCAAAAACTCACTCAAATTATAGATCTTACGTGAATAATCCCCAATAACTTATAAATGATGCTATAATTCATATCATTCGTCTATAATTTGGTTCTAATATCAATAAAAAATATGATTATTGTAATGAAAATCTCTATAATCGTTTACTGCTGACAGTGTGAGTAATATCAACGCCACTAACTAAAATATTTTTTTTATTTTTATCTTCGTATCACATATTCGTGCCAATATTCCTCCTGGACGTGTTTGCAAATAAAAAAAAAAATTTGTGTAGAGTTTAAAATTGCGTTTGCCACTGTACAGATATTTCCCCTCACCCTTTTGTATTCCTCTGTTGACATACCTCCTGTTTCTGTTTCCCTTTGTGCGTTTCTGTTGGCCTACCTCCTGTTTTCTTCTGGACTTCGTGTTTCCCTGTTGTCTTTGCCTCATATTTCTGTTGCCTCCTGCTCGTCTATTATCTACCACCACGTTCAATAGTAGATACCATCAGTGACACAGCTCTATATTCATGGTCAGGCTTGAATATATGGGTTAGCTCTCTCTCTCTCTCTCTCCCCCTATATTAAACCCTGTACCTCCATAAAGCCGTTGTACAGCCACCAATATATTCTTTCTTTTCAATAGCTCGACATTTTTCGTGGTCAGTAGCCGGAGTGATCCCTTGTTCACTGTGAGAAATAATTCCCTTCCCTGACACAGTTCCCGAGTTTTATCAGGGCGAAAACTCAGTCAGTTCATCCACGGTGAAACTTTCCTGTAACCAAATGTCTGATATTGCAATACTCTCAGTGGCTGATATTCTGATGTGTAATATTTCACTGGTATTTGTTTTTCATAAGCTCTGGTCGTGGAATGTTTACAGCTGAAGGTTATGAGATGGTGTTGTTGTTTACGAGTTGGTGTTGCTGTTTACGAGATGGTGGTGTTGTTTACGTTATTATGCAGATTTAATATACCACTGAGTCCTGTTAATCTTTTTATTTACACATCTTGAGGATTTAAATTGTAGTTTTCTGTGAAAATCTTGTAAGTTAATCTGTCATTGATCTTGTTAGCCATTGTTATTCTAGTGACAATTACGTGTTTATTTAATTATAGCGTTCATTTGTAGTGGTATGAAGGCGTGCATGGGAGATATTTAGTAAAGTCCCTCAGTACAGGTGGTGTAAACAAGGATAGAAATTAATTAAACCAACAGGTGAGACTGAATGTGTGTTATAGATCATTGTTACTGTTGTCCACACGCTCAGGTTAATGTTGCTCACAGGAACAAAACAAATCCCTCACTATAGATTGTCAAGGGCGAGAAGCATTGTACTGAAAGGGCTTGACGATATGTTAGTGTCACGAGGATGAGAGCCAGCCATTGAAAACTGACAACACTCACACACACACACACACACACACACACACACAGACAGACAGACAGACAGACAGACAGACAGACAGACAGACAGACAGACAGACACACACACACAGACACAGACACAGACACAGACACACACACACACACACACACACAGATTAACATCACAGCTGTAAATAAAACGCTCGTTATATACATTCTCTATGATCCCAAACAAAGGGTAAACTTAAGTAAACATGAACATTACACAATACGTTTTGAAATACTGTACATGTATCTATATTTGTAATGTTAAAACGTAGTTGTATTAGCAACGGTTGAATCACACTTTATCTCTAGATTAAACGTATTCGAGGGATTATTATAATACTCAAGGGGTTAAATCATCGTACTCGAGGGTTTAAAACATCGTACTCAAGGGGTGAAATTTCATCGTACTTGAGGGGCTGTCATCGTACTCAATGGGTTAGATCATCGTACTCAAGGGGTTAATCATCGGACTCGAAATGTCATCGTACTCAAGGGGTTGTCATCATACTCTGGGGATTAAATCATCGTACTCAAGAAGATGACACTGATACAAGAGTGAGTTGGCGGAGTGGTTACAGAATTCGTCTTTTGTCCTAAATATCACTAAGTCGCAGATCGATGTACAAATACCTTAACAATTTTGTATGTGAAACAATACGACACAACAGACGAAGGACATTGACAACCCTACCGAGACAACAGGAGTCATAGTGTTTATTTTGAAATCTATCGAACACAACCGTATAGATATTTTTTTTGACTGTGTACACTTAACATTTACACAAAATTTTGACTTGATTTTATGAAGGATAATTCCATGAAATTTTATAATGATCAAAACACAAGCTACGGTAATCAAATCAGTTATGTCCACATCCTTAACAGCGTCATTAAGTAGTTAAGGGCGCACCGTGTATCTAAACTGCGCCATCAAGGATCTGTGGTATATGTCTGTCCTTAGCTGAGCCATCAAGGACCTGTGGTGTGACCATGTCCTTAGCTGAGCCATCAAGGACCTGTGATGTCATATTGCCCTTAGCTGAGCCATCAAGGACCTGTTGTGTGTTCATGTCCTTAGGTGAGCCATCAAGGACCTGTGATATCATATTGCCCTTAGCTGAGCCATCAAGGACCTGTGATATCATATTGCCCTTAGCTGAGCCATCAAGGACCTGTTGTGTGTTCATGTCCTTAGGTGAGCCATCAAGGACCTGTTGTGTGTTCATGTCCTTAGGTGAGCCATCAAGGACCTGTGATATCATATTGCCCTTAGCTGAATCAAGGACCTGTTGTGTGTTCATGTCCTTAGGTGAGCCATCAAGGACCTCTCCAGCGAAACTAAACTGAACTCATCAATACTCTGCTGTATGCAACTCCTTCACCAAGCAGCTTCACACGTCGACTTTGTCAGGGAGTCATTCATTATCGAGAACAATTGGTGTAACTCATTAATGGCGACAAGTTTATTCCTGTACCGAAACCTGGCTTTTGTACCAGTTGATTCGTTGTTTGTCTTGTAGTGTGTCATGGTACTGTAGGTCAGCGCTGATGTACTACCCGGGTTATCTCGTAGTCGTCTGCCTCAGGTTGTGTGGATAAGGTCTTGATTACCCTAAGGAACTGCCTCGTTCCTCTAGGTTGTTCATGTAATATTAGTTATATGATATAATGTTAAAATGATTCATATCGTTAATAAAAAACTATTACAAATTGTTTATCATCGTAAAGAGTCACTGTGTATATAATTCATTCATAGGCGTTTGTTTCAGAGCGGTTATCTTACCCGAGAGACAAAAGTATTCCCTAGAGCCAGAATCTTGTGGTTAGGTTAGGTTGAGGTGGTTACTCGTGTCACGTAGGGCAAACTGTGACAGTAAAAGTTTTATGTATGATTAAATATACCTTAGTAAATATCTATTGTATTGAAACTCATAACCCTTGTCTTGATGATAAACAGAAAATAACTCGTAAGGCTTCAATAAGGTAAACTCTATAAACAGGTCCTGATAGTATAAATCATTTGATATATATATATATATATATATATATATATATATATATATATATATATATATATATATATATATATATATATATATATATATATATATATATATATATATATAAACACAAATATCACCGCCAGGGAACTTTCTTCATGAATAAACTGAGTTTCCGCCTCGAAAAATGTGTGGAACTGTGTGAGAGGAAATATTGTCACTAGTAATGACCTTTGACCGTGAACTATGTCGAGTTATTGAAAAAGATTCTCTCTCTCTCTCTCTCTCTCTCTCATATGCTGGTAGCTGTACACGGCCTTATGGAGGTACAAAGGCTTAGCACTAAATAAATCCAAAAGGTTTTATATAGTGAATGACAACAGACCTCAACCATGTTATGATGATGAGCAAGCAAGGGTAGACTCGTGCAGTTAATGTTGTCATGCGCAGGAAACAACTCGATCAGTGTGTCAGTGAGTTAGTGAGTCAGTTAATCAGCGAGTCGTGAGTGAATCAATAAATAAGAGTGTCAGTGAGCGTCAGTGAGTCGGTGAGAAAGTTACGTCATTGAGGAGGTTTTGTATCCGATGAGTTATTAAAAAATGTGGTGCTCGGAAACTGGTGAACCGGGACACATAAGAAGTACGTATGACATGTGGAAAACACACACACGAGAGGAATATCCACACGAGAGGAATACCACACGAGAGGAATATCCACACGAGAGGAATATCCACACGAGAGGAATATCCACACACTATTCAACTCTACAATAATATTTTTCTCTCTAAAACACGATAGAGAGAGTTTTCAGCAGGGAGCCGCATTACAGAGTTAAAGAGCAATATTATGAGCCGTGAAGTTGATGTAACTCACGAGAAATACTTTAGATCGATGGTGAATTAATGAGTGAAAACAATTAATAATATCTGTGGTTTGTTTGTTGTTGTTGTTGTTTGTGTGTTGTTTGTGTTGTTATTGTTATTCTTGTTCTTATGGGTTGTTGTTGTTTTTGTTATTGCTAGAACTAAACCATAGATTAAAATATTCATAAGTTAATGGAGAATATATTATGTCTTATGTTTTCATTTTTATAAAGTATTAATTTCCTTCATTGTCATATATAATACCTGGTGATGTTATTATTACAGTAATTATCGATGTTTATAGTTACAATCCCGTAAGCTCTCGTGTAGGTCCACCAAATACAGCTGAACCCTTAAGGGGATTTATCCTAAACCCTCCGTCAGGGATGAGTGACCGACAATGGGTGGACCAAAATCCCCCACAGAGGAGGGTGAGTTGGGGGAGGATTGTAGGGAGGGGGTGGGGGGTGCTTGGCTCTGTGGGGTGTGGGTGAGGGATGCTTGGCTCTTGTGGGGTGTGAGGGATGCTGGCTCTGTGGGGTGTGGGTGAGGGATGCTTGGCTCTGTGGGGTGTGGGTGAGGGATGCTTGTCTTTGGTGAGTGAAGGGAGAGGGGAGAGGAGGGTTAAGGGAGAGGAGGAAATGGGGAAAGGGAGAGGGAAGATGAAGGAGAGGGAAGATGGGGAAGAGGGGTGCAGAGGAAGAAAGGAGGAGGGAGAGGAGAGATAGAAGGACGAGAGGAGAGGAAGGAAGGAAGGAGATGGAGAGGAGGATTACAGGAGAGGAAGCAGTGAGAAGAAGAAGGGATAGGAGAGAGCGTAGAAGAGGGAGAGCAAAGAGGGAAGAGAAAGAGAACAGGAGATGGTAGAGGAAGGAGATGGAAGGAGAGAGAAGAGGGAAGAGAGGGGAGAGAAAGGAAAGGCTCTGATAGATAGAACATAATCGGGAACGGGAAGGCAACGTAGTCTCATTTACAAGTCTTTAATCTGCTGGAGAGTTTGATTTAGAAGGCAACTTTAGACCACATTTTAGCGATGGTAAACGGCGTTATTGTGAGAACCGGAATTGATAGTGGCTTACAGACTGGCCTAGAGGTTGATGTTTTAACAGACGAATGAACTAATCTGAGGTGAGTAAAGAAAGGGAAAGAGAAACATAGGTCATTACTGGTTATTGATGTGATAAGAGAGAGATGAGACAGTTGTAAATAAGGAACATTAATCTTTTGACACAATAAGATAAAAAGTTATGAAGTTATTAAGTATTTCATAACTAGGTGATGTCAGTACTAATTTGAATACAAGTAGAATGTTACCTGTGACTGAATATATTAAGACTTTACAATAGATGAGTTGAATGTTTGGTCCTGAAAACGTGATAAATGCGCTGAGAGAGAGAGAGAGAGAGAGAGAGAGAGAGAGAGAGAGAGAGAGAGAGAGAGAGACCCCTATATTCAAGCCTGACCGTGAAAAACGTAGCTGTCAGTAGTGGGATTTATTGTGGAAAGTACTGGTAGATAACAGACTAACAGGGCAACGGCAACAAGAGGTATGGCAACAGAAATACACAGGGCAACGGTAACAGGATGTATGACAACAGGGATACATAGAGAAATAGTCTGAACACTGGCGAATGCAATTTTAAACTCGGAACAATTTTTATTTTTAAAACACAAGGACCAGGGAAATATTGCCAAGGAATTTCAATATCAAGTTTACATTAGGTTAGGTTAAGTTGAATTATTCTACGTTAGGTTAGGTTAAGTTGAATTATTCCTACTTATGTTAGATTAGGTTAGGTTAGGTTAGATCAGGCTTGGTTAGGTTAGGTTAGATCTGAGAGTTTCTTATCATATTTGCCTCGCTTTTCCGCCTTTGTTGTTGTTGTTGTTGTTTCCTGCTATACCAATTAAAATTCCCTCGGTTGACATAGATTATGTCATGTGTGGTAATATTATTATTATCGTAATTATCGGTGTATTTAGCTTCAATCCCATAAGCTATTGTGTAGGTCCACCAAACACGTGTGAACCTTTTGGGGGATTTACCAACAAGAGAGGGACCAAAATCCCCCCACAAACAGGTGTTGTTGAGGGAGGATTGTGGGAGGTGAGGGACGCAATATTGGGATTTGAGACTCTGTGATATGTGGATGAAGGGATGGAGAGGTAGATCTTTGGGATGATAGCAATGAGATTTTTTTTTTCACTGTATTGTTTGTTGTGAGGTTTGGGACATACGTTGGGTGGATATAAATGAGCTATATGGGTTGGGTGTAAACGGGACTGCAGTTTCCTCCTTTCTTATGTTCTTATAAGGTTGAACACCACTGAGAAATATATCATAGATTGTAAGTGGCTATTATGGGAGTGTTGGAGAATGTTGGAGGGTGGTAGGGTGTTACTGTGTTTGTTTGCGTGGACGGGAGGGAGGTTGAGGGATTGGGTTTGGAGGTCCGTACGTGGAGGTCACCGGGCAACAGGCGACTGATGGTACTGGGACTGAAAGTAAAAAGAGGGAATAGTGATCTGTCGGGTAACTCATGGTGTGGTGACTGTCGTGCTTGGGGATGAGGGAGAGAGGAGGGGAGGGATGAATTGGTGTGTAGTCTATACTCTAAGAGCCTAGGTCTAGAAACATGGTCTTATTTCTATGGATTTCCTTATCGGAGCCAGTTGCCAAAGTCAAGTTGTCTCAAATCCTGATCAGTTCCCCTTCCTACAAACTCTTGTATGTTCTTGGTGGTGCGCTCTGCTGGGTCACTCACTGGTGTTAAACCTCTGAAAAATCTTTTGAACCTCTGGGACTCGGTAGAATTGTCCCAGTCATTGGTGTTAAACTGAAGACAGTCCAGGTTTGAGGAGGACATGTTGGTGATGGAGGAGAGCAGCCAGGAGTTGCTGCCCACCAACTGAAATAAACTTGCCTGGATCCATCACCAGGTCAGAAAGTTTCATCAACACCTGGGAACGTTGGGTTGACCTGGTCAAAAAAGAGCTTTTGCCACAGGCAGACTCTCCTCATCAGGAAGTTCCTTGTCCACCGGACAAAGGGGTACAAGTTCCTCTGTGAGATACCACATGTCTTAAGGTAACTGAGGGTGATGGTGCTGTTGTATCTGTTACACCATAACGTCTGATGCTTGGCAGACAGATCCTGAAGGTGAGACACTTGATGACTGAGCACACCTGAGCCACCAATTAGCATGGAAACCGCTCACAAACTCTGCCATCTACCTGACCTCAATCTGCTCATGGTCAGACAGGAAGGTCTCCTGAATTTTCAGGAATACTAACTACAAATAGAAGGTGGACTGAACCTGGAACCTAGCCCTGTGGTGTGTTCCAGGATAACGAAACCTGAAGTTTGGAATTACACCACCAAGTTGTTGACTTTCTGTGCCTGGTCATTCAGTTCAGTTCCGGGTGAGTGGTTCAGTCAGAGAGTCTCGTAGTCAATACTAACCTTCATTTCCGGCCACTTATCCTGGAGTCTCTAGAAAAGTCTCATCAGGACCTTGACTCATCCTACCACGGATTTTTTTAAACATTATTTTTTATGTGAACCTGTAGCACATGTCTCCTTTAAGTTAACGAGAGAAGAGTTCTGTCCTGGGACTTCGCAATTAGAGCAGAAATATTCTGGTTATTTTCTAGTATTATATAATGCACTGTCAAACACTGGCGTGAATTCTGACAACGCCGCACAAGACGCGGGAAAAGTGCTCTTGTTTCCTCTTATGAGTCGCGGGCGTGCACAGTTCTCTGATTTATTTCTTAACAAAACATACATGTGTCTGGATAACGTTTACTTTGAAATGTGTTCCAGTGTTATGCTGCATGAGTTATTAGAGTTTATTTTGGGTCATTCATGTTGGGACGCCCGGTATAATACCTACCCTTCCTGTTGTGCTAGAAGGCTAAAATATTTGGGTGAGTTATTGGACACTATTGGAACGGGGAATGATGGATAGTTAGTTGAAAACGCCATTTGGACCTTTTTTAATCACCCTGGCGTATAGGACTATTCACAAAAATAAAAAATAAAAAGTCAGGAATAATTATTACAACATGTCATAGTCGTGTTCAAAACATTTCACTTACAAAGCTTACAACCCCCCATAGTTAGATGTTATAATTAGGACCCGGCTTTGATGTTATAAATTTACATACAGTTTTGAATATCACAGAAGCTGATGATACTACCATTGGTCTGTCCCATTATATATTACGTGAACATAATTTAATTGATGAATTTTTATCATTACACATAACATGCGGCATTAATAATATATACTAACCACCCCATATACATTTTTAAGCATTGTGTATGACATTTCATACGAGTGGTCAACACGGGGTCACTGTGGCCAACAAACCTTCCTACATATCTAAATTTAATGGCAGTATTTCGAAATTTTTCCTCATTGAAGATAATTTTCAGTAGCCAAATAAACTCTTTTATGTGCGTAGAGACTTTAGATGTTGACATACGTTTACTATATTATAACAGTAACAGTTAGCAGTTGGATGACTACTGTGCCATAGGCGTTAGGAACAAAGGGTAAAGCACATTGTATACTAAACCTTCAATATGTAAAACAGCAGCTAAACCGGTACTTGTCAGTTATCCATTGGCGTGTATACTGTAAGAACTCTCATATCCAAGGTGTTGTGCTCATATCTACGATCTTGATGAGCGCGTGTTACGTAAACGGACCTGACCTGACCGTAGCTGACCAGACCTGACCAGAGCTGACCTGAGTGTACTCTTCCCCTCTCGGTAAACATTCCACGTCACAATACTTGACTCTGATTGAACTGTGGTCCCACTTACTACACATAACCTTAAATGACCTAAGACATTAAGCCACTAATGACTTACAATCCATCGTCCTACCCTCTACCACCCATTATAGTCATAATTAGGGTTAGGGTTGGCATTGCTCATTTGAGGTCGAGTCAGGTCAATCTACCGTCAACCACTTCCCCATGACAAATCACCAAGTATTTCATGACTTGAGGTTTATATCTCAAATTATTAAGATATTTTTGACATGTAAGACTGCATAGCATGTCATTATCCCTGAGGAGGACACATTGTGTGTGTGTGTGTGTGTGTGTGAGCGAGTGCTAGCGTGCATGCGTGCCACCGCCTGTAGTAATAACCTTGTAACCTATACTGTACCTCGGGTATATTACTAAATATTATCAAGAGGAAAAATGAAAAACGCACAAGTAACTTTGTAACATATAATTAATTCGAGGTGATAATACAAATACGAACTTACTGGTCAAGCTCCGAAAGAGTTGTCCGAGGGTCTAATATATATATATATATATATATATATATATATATATATATATATATATATATATATATATATATATATATATATATATATATATATATATGCAAGTAAATCACTGTAGGTGCGTGATTTAGGTATATGTTGAATTTCAGGAAAGAAGAAAACACGAAGTGTTTTCTTTCCTTGTGGTTATCAGCATATATATATATATATATATACTAAAGGTGTTTAATGTGTGTTATAAAATATATACTGCAGTGACAATATATAATATAAAAGTAGCTGAAAGCAACATTGAAAAAATAGTATTATGTTTCAAGGTTTATTTAGCACTTATTCCTTGCACTTGGCTACTGGTACTTGTTTTCCTGTCATCCGTAGAGTTTCTCTTCACTGTTATTTTGACTAACTTTAGATTTAATTGTTTTTCTCCCAAACATATTTTGACATTTACAGTTTTTAGAATGGATTATTACCTGTAAATCACCCATCATGATCATACTGTGTTTAAAACGAAAAAAACAGGGTTAGATTACGTTTAAAGTTATTATCCAGCGTAATCCTCACACACACCCCAGCAAAATGATTCACAATGGAGACTGATTAATAAATGCTTGTATAGATAATAATTCATTTATAAACTGGTTACAAGTTGAATATGGGTGCACAATAAACTAGCAGCTGTAGGTGGCAAAATTCAAAAGCGGATACCCGCCTTTTTTATTACATACCAGGCAACATCTCACACACACACACTCACGTATAGATGATCAGTAAGGAGGAGCCTCGACCTGAGCCCTGACAGAACGTTACAGGTGTACTATTTCGTCAGACCGCGGTGAGGAAGTATATGAGAGTGATTTAGGAAGTTATATTTATGTTCCATATAACATATTTAGGGTTTATGTGTGTGTGTGTGTGTGTGTGTGTGTAAGAGAGAGCGTGTGTGTGTGTTTCGGTCTGTCTGTCTGTAATTAGGTTAGGTTAGGTTAGTTATTAGATGGAATAAGCTACAGGTGATCCAAAACACTAAAGTTATTATCCAGCGTAATCCTCCCACACACCCCAGCAAAATGATTCACAATGGAGACTGATTAATGAATGCTTGTGTTGTGATAATAATTCCTCTTATTGATTAACGAACTTTAAATAAAATGGGACGAGGTTGAGTGATGGTCGTTGAACTGATATAGAAATGTTAAGTGGTAGTAGATATAGTGTAAAATAAGTCATTGGGTGATAATGTAGTTGTGTAGTATCCAAGTTTGGTTCACTTGTAAGTTACTGAGGAAATTATTCAATCATTCAATTAGAATTTTCGTTGTTTTTTTATGCACACACACACGCGTACACGCGCACGCAAAATTATACGTACACACACACACACACTACCAGTATTATATTTTGCTCTTATCAAAACCATATCAGTTGTGCTCTCTCTCTCTCTCTCTCTCTCTCTCTCTCTCTCTCTCTCTCTCTCTCTCTCTCTCTCTCTCTCTCTCTCTCTCTCTCTCTCTCTCTCTCTCAGATAACCCCCAAGTTTGTTATTACTCTTCCTGGACAGTGTATTTTTATCTTCAAATAGGATATGTTATCGTGTGTCTCTTGTTAGAACGAGGGAACAAATAATATATTGAATAATGGTAGGTTGAGGGAGAGGGCGATGTACTGTACAGAACTAAACAAATAATGTTTGGGAAATACTTTTTTTAACATTCAGTGCCATAATATCCTAACGGCTAGTCTTTAACTGTATTCCTTTTGCGTTAACACTCACATGGATGAGTATGGGTGCACGATAAAAGAGCCGGCTGTAATTGGCAAAATTCAAAGCGCGGATCCCGCCTTTTTTATTACATACCAGGCAACATCTCACACACACACACACACGTATAGATGATCAGTATGAGGAGTTCTCGACCTGAGCCCTGACAGAACGTTATAAAAATACCGGTCAAGCCGCGGTGAGGAAGTATATGAGAGTGATTTAGGAAGCTATATTTATGTTCCATATAACATATTTAGGGTTTATGTAATAATAATATTAATAATAATAATAATAAACGGTTTATTAATAGAGTTGCAGCCGGTGGCTGAAAATATACAAACTTACATTTGATTTAGACATAATGATATGCGTTGAATACATTTACAGGGCTGTACAGTACATAAATCAGGAGTTGTTTATTATTTTAACAATAGATGGGATGGTGCTGTTCTTATATCTATCGGTGCGGGCTCTTATGGGTTGAATTTTGTTGTAGTGGCGGACTGCGCGAGGTGGGTGGGGAAAGCTGCTGCGGCAGGATTGATTTGATTTTGCCGCTTGCAGCGGCTACTTTATTGTGCACCCCACACTCATCCTGTGAGCGGTAGCGCAAAAGGATTACAGAGTAGGGTTTACAAAGGGTCATAATAATTAACCCCGGTTGTCAGGATATTATGGCACTGAGAGTTACACAGTATTTCATTTACATTATTTGTTTAGTTCTATACATAAAGGGTAACTTATTCACAAATGCGTGAGAACAGGCGTGTGAGGCAGTATGTCTGGCCTCACACTTTGTTATTCACATTTACGTGGGAGGTATTCAAGCACATTGCGTATTTGGTTCTGTACATGAGAACTGATATAGTTACTAAGTGCAAAAAAGTGGATGCAATCTTAATATGTCGGCTATCTTGCATTGCGTATTTGGTTCTGTACATGAGAACTGATATAGTTACTAAGTGCAAAAAAGTGGATACAATCCTAATATGTCGGCTATCTTGCCATTAGAGATGAAGTGTTGTGCCATTTCACACACAGTGTGCTTGGACCTGTCCCTAAAAGGTTCTATCTTCACACAGTCGAGGACGTAGTGTTCAAGTGTGTGGCCATATGTATGGCCACACACTTTACATTTAGTTTTGCTTACATCTGCTTGAGGAACATACTGCCAAAGGTACTTATATCCTAACCTTAATCTAGCGGTTACAACATCTTGTAATCTAGTGATCTTGTTACTTGCTCCATATACATGTTTCACTTGATACATCTCATCATGGTAAACTATGGATCGACTAGTGCCTGTTTGCACTTGTCTACTTGCGTCAAACTCATCAATAAGTTCTTTCCTAATTACAGTTTTAAGGGTTCTTTTGACAGACCCAAATTGTATTCAACGGTGTCTTTGTTAGACGCGAGTTTGGCGAGGGCATCAACTCTGTCATGTTTTATGAGGCCTAGGTGAGAGGGGATCCACAACAGTTTGACCCTGACACCCCGGTCAACAAGGCACGCATATTTGTGTCTGGCTTCAGAGACAAGATCGTGACAACCTGAGTCGAGGGTACCAAGGGCAAGTAGTGAGGATAGAGAGTCAGTGATGATGAGACTGTCAGTAACAGTGGTTTCAATGAATTTAATAGCTGTGAGTATGGCAACTAATTCAGTTTGTAGAGTGGATGCCCAGTTGTTAATTCTAACTCCTTTCTCAATTATATTACCGTCAGGCTGAGTCACAACAATAGCACTTCCAGCCCTCCCACAGGCGGTGTTTAGAGATCCATCAGTGTAGATGGTCTGTGTGATATTATCATCAGTCTGTAGAGTGTGTATGTGTTCAAGGGCTCTCAATTTGGCAGTGTGTTGGAGATAAATGCTTTGTATAATTAATTTTTTAGGCGGATACGTCGGTATTGTGATATCGAAGGGAACTGTCCGCCAGGGTGGCAGGAAGCGCTGTTGTGTCTCGACTTTGTACAGGTGGTCTAGTCCAAATATCTTCATATGTGTAGCTGTAGTTTGGATCCATTTAGACTCAGTAGTCCCATGGTTCATACATTCTAGCAATTTTAAGGAAACAATGTTATCAGGATCACCACGCAGAAGCCTCAGTGCTATCATGAGGTTGACTTCAATTATTCTATCTTTAACACTGGGTATACCTAGTTCTTTCCTCATATTAAGTACTTTAGTGCTCATGGGACATCCTAGGATAATTCTGAGGGCTTTATTTTGCATTTTTTCGAGCTTGTCAACGCCTTTCCCGTCACGAATGACCAGGGCTGGTGCGTGGTAATCTATCAGAGATCTTATATAGCCTAGGTACATTGTTTTAACAATTCTAATATTAGCACCATAGTGCGGGCTGTACCCCGCCACACTTCTAAGAGGTCTCAGTCTGTCAGTACATTGGCGGGTTAGCTGTTGTATGGCAGGTAGGGTACAAGGGACGGAAACACCAAGATATTTAAAAGAAACATAGTCAATAGTGTTGTTACCTATCTTGAACTTGGCGGGGCCGCGTTTGCGGTTCCCAGCTTGTTTGTTGAACACCTTAGTTTTCTCAGTGGAGATAATAAGACCGAGGTTCTCACAGGCTGCGTATACATGGTTCAGGGTGGTTTGCATTTCACGATGAGTTTTAGTATGTATAAGAATATCATCAGCATAGCTGATTGAGATATTGCTGGGGTTGTCTGGTATTAAATTTTGGTTGCATAAACCACTCTTCTAACCAGTGGCGAGGGTGGTGCAGTAGTCCACGGCCAAACCTTTCCAGTGCTTGGTGGTGGAGTTCACTGAGGGATGGCATTTCCTGGGTGGAGAGAGCGTGTGTGTGTGTGTGTGTGTGTGTGTGTGTGTGTGTGTGTGTCGGTCTGTCTGTCTGTAATTAGGTTAGATTAGGTTAGTTATTAGTTGGAATAAGCTGGAGTTGAGATTCTTCATGTTAGGTTAGGTTGGGTTGGGTTATTATCCAGCGTAATCCTCACACACACCCCAGCAAAATGATTCACAATGGAGACAGATTAATGAATGCTTGTGTTGTGATAATAATTCCTCTTATTGATTAAGGAACTTTAAATAAAATGGAACAAGGTTGAGTGATGGTTGTTGAACTGATATAGAAATGTTAAGTGGTAGTAGATATAGTATAAAATAAGTCATTGAGTGATAATGTAGTTGTGTAGTATCCAAGTTTGGTTCACTTGTATGTTATTGAGGAAATTATTCAATGATTCAATCAGAATTATCTTTGTGTTTTATACACACACACGCCGACACGTACACGCAAAAAAATCCGTACACACACACACACACACACACTCTACCAGTATTACATTTTGTTCATATCAAAACCATATAAATTGTGTGCTCTCTCTCTCTCTCTCTCTCTCTCTCTCTCTCTCTCTCATAACCCCCAAGTTTGTTATGACTCTTCCTGGACTCTTCAACTAGGACAGATCTTGTTATGAACGTCTTCAACTAGGATATGTTATCGTGTGTCTCTTGTTAGAACGAGGGAACAAATAATACATTGAATAATGGCAGGTTGAGGGAGACGGCGATGTACTGTGCAGAACTAAACAAATAATGTTTGGGAAATACTTTTTTTAACATTCAGTGCCATAATATCCTAACGGCTAGTCTTTAACTGTATTCCTTTTGCGTTAACACTCACATGGATGAGTATGGGGTGCACGATAAAAGAGCCGCTGTAATTGGCAAAATTCAAAAGCGGATACCCGCCTTTTTTATTACATACCAGGCAACATCTCACACACACACTCACGTATAGATGATCAGTAAGGAGGAGCCTCGACCTGAGCCCTGACAGAACGTTACAGGTGTACTATTTCGTCAGACCGCGGTGAGGAAGTATATGAGAGTGATTTAGGAAGTTATATTTATGTTCCATATAACATATTTATGGTTTATGTGTGTGTGTGTGTGATAGCTTGATTTTGAATTTTGTCACGTACAGCAGATAGTTTATTGAATCCACATTTTTGCACTCAATAGCTAAGTCAGTTCCCACGTATAGAACTAAACTCACAAATGTGCTTGAATGTCCCTCACGCAAATACAAATAACAGTGTGCGGTCAGGTGTATTGCCTCGCACTGCTCTACTCACGCAGGTGTGAATAAACATTAAATGTACAGTAAAGAGTAAGAGTAAGTACATTACCTGGTGCAGATCATACCTGGGACCTCATCAACAGCTGGAGTTAATTAGGGTGTAGATCTAATGACCTATCATGAAATATATCTTTTTTTCTATTATTACCTGTGATTAGTAGAGCAATCAAAATAGTAATTAAACTGATAATACAATGGCATTACTTTGACATGAAAGAGAGATTATTTATTGTGGGATTATATAATTTTTCAGTGTTATTAAATAAAGTCAATCAAGATAAAAAATGGTGCGTTAGGTTATGTTGGGTTGGGTTAGGTTGGGTTGGGTTAGGTTAGGTTGGGATGGGATGGGATGGGTTGGGATGGGATGGGATGGGTTGGGTTGGGTTGGATGTCCCGTGATAAAGTTAGGTTAGGTTAGGTGCCCAGTAATAAGGTTAAGTTGCAACACTCCCGTAAGGTTTTGTGGTAATCGAAAGAAATAAAAAAAAATTCAGAGCTTTTGTTGTGGTTTTCCTATAGTATGAAACACTGCATTGGCATAGAAGATAATGTGGATTTTTTTAGTGCGATTGAAGCCATTGATACCGAATAAAAACTTCAAATTAATCACTCATAATCGACTCGTTCAGTGTGCTGATTGCCTAAGCTATAGATACGTCACTTGGTTCCGCCCACTTGGCCATCCTGTCAACTGTGAACGCTCGATTCTTTAGTGATCAACAAAATGTATTTTTATTAATGCCTTTGATTTTTTTTATTCCTCTGTTTACTGTCCTTCTTCCTGATTTAACACTCTTAATTATTTTATGTTTTACTTACATTACAATCTTTACTTTCCATTGTCAAAAAACTCTTCCTCACATTTTTTTTCCGTTTCCATAATATATATTTTCTATTTCGTAAAGTATAGTATTGTATATTTTGTAATAAATATTGTATATTATATATTTATGCAAAAAAGTCCAGTTTCTTGCGTTTCTTCCCGTAAATTGGGATCAGAAAAACCATCTCATAATAAGGTTTATGTATTCTGGAAGCCAAGTGACCAACGGGGCGAGGCCAAGTAAAAAAAAATGTTACCAACGAGGATTTTCACCGAGTCGATATGGTTAGGTTATGATAGGTTAGGTTAGGTTATGATAAGTTAGGTTACGTTATGGTAGGTTCAGTTGCCGTTATTTCAGCCATTCGTGATAGTTACTAACTCCCTTGCCTTAGAATGAGTGACCTGGGTACTAATCCTACTGATGTTAAGCCATAAACCTCGGTAGAACAGTTTGCCTTAGTCTATCAACACAAACATTATTATCACCTGTCGCAACACTCTGGCTCTCTGTAGCTGCTGTTGTTCTGCCACAGTGAAAAACTACGGAAACTATTAGAACACACACACACACACACACACACACACACACACACACACACACACGCAAAGTCACAAGTTTCATTTTTCTCGAGAAACTGTAAAATAACCTAGCGGAAGTTGTAGCAGTCGTCTTGGTTTGCGTATAGCGAGTCGAAGTGTTTACATTATGTAGTAGGCGGCGAGCACTGAGGAATTCACGAAGGTTTACGTTACAACAGGAGAAAAACTGCTGGTGTGGAAATCAAACTGGGGGTGTAACAGACGAAAGAGAGAGAGAGAGAGAGAGAGAGAGAGAGAGAGAGAGAGAGAGAGAGAGAGAGAGAGAGAGTCCACCTCACTGAAAATTTTAACAGAGAAAAATATAATAAAAATAATCATTTGTATACCTCTTAAAAATATCCAAATCCAGAATGCTTTAATTGTTGTTAACTAATGTATTAACCATCTTAAAACAATCACTTAAGAGACATTAATTGTTAATATAATAAAAATACTAAATCGTATAAGAAATTAAACTCCTACCATAAAAAGAATCATCTCTATTCAATCATGATTTACGGTTCAGTATGGAGTACCTAATAGCTTGACCTCAGAGAAATGACTACATCTAAAAGTTCTGGAAATTATAACAATTTACTGTGGTATTTATAAGTTGTGGAGGAAATAACAGACGAATGAGTTGAATACTAATGAGTTTAATTTTGATGATGTTTGTTCATAAGATTTTTATAACCCCGAATAATGGATGAAACTTATATTGAGGTTATGAGTGACTTAAAGGAACTTATATTGAGGTTATGAGTGACTTAAAGGAACTTATATTGAGGTTATGAGTGACTTAAAGGAACTTATATTGAGGTTATGAGTGACTTAAAGGAACTTATATTGAGGTTATGAGTGACTTAAAGGAACTTATATTGAGGGTGTCATTGGGTGGTGTTTACAAATA
The DNA here is from genome assembly GCF_018991925.1 of Homarus americanus. Lineage (NCBI taxonomy): Eukaryota > Metazoa > Arthropoda > Malacostraca > Decapoda > Nephropidae > Homarus > Homarus americanus. The sequence continues at coordinate 663,911 of NW_024755445.1, forward strand.
TTTAAGGTGGTGTGAAAAATGTTAAGATATTATAGTTACACACACACACACAGAGGGTTAGCAGGGAGAGATAAGGAATACCAGAAGATGGAACAGATGTTGGTGAGGAAACTAGGAAACAGACGAAGAGAGAGAGAGAGAGAGAGAGAGAGAGAGAGAGAGAGAGAGAGAGAAAAAAATACGTGTTTGGAAATATCTTATGAAAGGAGAATAATGGCAGGACATAGAGCCAGTGTTTAGGGGGATGGGGTGGGGGGGGGAGGCGGTGCTGAATACGAATGACAGGAAAATGAAGAGAAATCCCATTTAGGATATAGGATAGGAAGAGGGTTAAAGAATAGGATGGGAAGGGCTACTTGTTATGTCCTTTAGGAGTTGTTCCTTGTCAGATGAAGTTTGGTGGGCACTGAAGGAGCGTCTCTCTTATCTCTGCCTTAAGTAATGTTTATATGTATATCTGTACGTGTGTGTGTGTCCACATTCAATTACTGATGGCTTTTTGGTATTATTTCTTCAGCAAAAAATTATACGTAGTTGGCAGGGAACGAGACAAACACACTCACAGATATATATATTACCCTCCCGAAGGATCGTTCAGAATTAAGTCAGAACCATAAAGAAATATTAACGAAATATTCTCACCAACACGCTGAAATAACCTAACCTAAGCTAAGCTAACCTAACCTAGTATCACCACTGGTAAAATGAAGCAGAAATAAAACCCTGGAAGTGGACTTGAACTTTTATACTAACACCGACAACTTTTTTTCGATATTTTGGTAGTGTTGCGTTAGGTTAAGTTAGGTTCCGTGTATAGGTCCGACTCCTGGCTCAGAGACAACACCCAGTATACAAGACGTACTGAGAGAGAGAGAGAGTAACTACTTCAATGTTTCACTCAGCAAATATTATTACCTACCAGATGTTAGGTAATCAACATAGCCACAGCGTTGCCATTGTTGTTATTATTATGTTATTACTACACTTCAACAACCAAGGTCTTTAAGCACGTAACAAGGGTAGTAATTACACTAGTCCAACAACATTCAATAAAATTATGAGATACAACACTCTAGGTTAGGTTAGGTTCCTACACCATACCACTCATAACAAGGTTTCCTCATGGCACCCCTGACTGGCACCCACAACCCACAGCTGGCACCCACCACCCACAGCTGACACCCACCACCCACAGCTGGCACCCACCACCCACAGCTGGCACCCACCACCCACAGCTGGCCCCCACAACTCACAGGTAATAATTAACCCCTAAATACACTTGTACATGACTTGACTTTAACCAAAAAATTATCAAGTACAGTTTACATTAATTTTACTTCATTCTGTAGAGGACGATGAGTCTAGTTGACCTACAGTATAGTCTGTTCATTATGGCAGTGTCAAATAGCCCCGCTCTCTTTTTCTCATCTTGACCTGTGATTGGCCAGTTGCTGTAGATTGACTAAAATATCCTTCCATATTATCCAATCACGCGCTCTCTTTTTCTCATCTTGACCTGTGATTGGCCAATTGCTGTAGATTGACTAAAATATCCTTCCATATTATCCAATCACAAAACCGTACAGCATATTGCTGGGCGGGGCCGAGATATGACACTTCCACCGTGAACAAACTTTAGACACTCCTCGAGAACTCCAGATGGTGTAGTGCCGCCCCAGTTGCCTGGCTCTCATGTTCACAGATTCCCCTCCTGGTCATCACGCGCCTCACTCTAGGGTCTGACTAACGCACCTCCTTACTTGCAAGGCCATAATGCTTTCTAGGTGGTAACGCCTCCAACTTGACCCCCCAGTGAGCTCCTAATAAGCTTCAGATTTGACCAATTAGGATCACTTGGGGGAGGGCCTTACTTCAGGGGGGTGGGGCTTCACTCTTATGTTCACACAAAGGCTTAAAAGTACATTAGGAGAGTCACACCCAAACGTTGCTGAGTATTATGTGGGTTTTGGTCCATCATTACACATTCACCATCAGAGCATCTCGTTCCTCTAAACACTCTATTGTACTGATGTCTTCGTGGATAAACCAAAGGTATGTAAGCACTTCCCCTCTTACCTTTCTGGGTGACTACGGTAGACACATTGGCTGGGAGTGCTACCTTGTGTTTAAGCGGGAGTAAAAGTTCAGCCAATAGTAATTGTCCTTTGTACTCGTCCACCAATGGGAGAGGAGATGCTTTAACATCCATGGATTATGTGATCAATATAAATACATTTAAGAATTGAATTAAATTTATTTCTTCGTGTGTTAGCGAGACTATTTCCGTTAAAATCAACAAGGAAAAAAAATAATCTTCAATGAGAAATTATGGAAATCAATATTTTGTCTTTGTTCTTTCCTTTTCAGCATAGCATAGGTTAGGTTAGTCGCCCATTTCATGAACTGGGGAATCACATCAGCGGGGCGTAACCTTTACTCGAATATTATAAAGATATTTTCCCAAAGACTTAAACCGCAAATTAATTTCAAACAACGTATATATAACGGGCAGGGCTGAGAGACAACCATACTACAATTAATCATTTACATGTTTACCAGGAAGCAGTGCACACACTCCTGGAATATAAATTACTGTACCGTTTAGTGTTCATTAATAATATAATGACCTTTGATTCTAATTGTCCAGCGTCTGTCATAATGGTCCGAACATTAAGGCAATCAAATTATACTGTACCGTAGTTAAGTGACATTACATAGGCCAACCAGAATATGTATCTCTCTTAATCTCTATTTGTTAATGGTTAGGTTAGGTTAGGTTAGATTAGGTTGGATTAACGTTATGGTGATTAATCTTGGAAGAGCTAATCTCCAGATGATCCAAGATAGTCTACCTTAACTAATTCTGGATGAGGTAAGTCCATATAGTAATGGCATCATTTTGAGACTACTTACATTACTCAGAGAACATTATAGCACTTACACTTAACACAACACACTTAACACAACACACTTACAAGAACGAGATGAGGTCTTTCACATAAACTATTTTCCTCAATGTCTTTCTGGTTAGGTTAGGTTTTTACGAGGTACACAGATACATACGTTGGAGGGCTCAACTTGGGAAGATAGTTTTTTAATAGACAGTGCAGTACAACACTTCAGGTACTGAGTAGTTGAGGTGACGGTGGAGGGAACACGCTAGTAGTGAGGGGTGATGTGAGCTGGACGGGAGGGAACTGTAGAGTAATGACAGTGTGATGAAGTTTATAGGTGCTCTGAGGGGGTGGGAGGGTGCTCTAGGGGGGTGAGGCTTAGGTGCTCTGGGAGGTGGAGGTCGGAGGGGGTTAGGTGCTCTGGGTGGGTCGGTGGGTGGGGGCATATTGGCTGGTTACAAGACGCTGGGAGAGGATTTAACTGAGAATAATTTCCACAGAATGATGATGACCTAATTGATATATTAAAGTGTCTAATAATCAACTGACTGAGCCTAAGATTAAATGACAGATCAACTGTATAATCAACTGACTGATTACTTGATTCATGACCGAAGACTTGATTATATTAAGAAGGTCAGTATAAATAAACACGCTTAATACGAGTTAACATCATCATTCTCATCCAAATATTCCCATGTAAATAAATGGATGTTAAAAGTCTCTTAGAAATGTCTGTGTCAGCGAGGTTTTATTTGTCATTGAATTGAAAAGAGGATTCATTAATGTATCATGTTGCAAAACTTTCTCTCAAGACGCCGGCAACATCTCTCGAGTACTGCTTCACGGTATACGAGGGTATGTTCCTGGCTGATCTATGCCAATTATACAAGAGACGTTTCTACCAAACTCTTATATTTATATACATTTAACCTCACCTAACTTAAAACTTTACTTAATTTATCCTTACCTAACATAAACCTACTTTATCCTAACCTAACTTAACCTAACGTAACTTGCCTTATCCATGCAGGCGTTTTCTTCGTCGTCTTCGTCGAGTAAACAAGGCAGTGTTTTTTATACAAACAGACCAGCGGGCGAGCCTCGTTGTCTGCCGTCACCACTGTTTACTGTAAGAATTTCCTGTTTTGTCTACCTATTAATTAGAACCAGTTACCTGTCTTGTCTACTTGTTGATGTCGTTATAACAGGTGATGTCACTGTAACAGAGAGGTAATGTCATGAAACCGGTAGAGATGATGTCATTGTAGCAGGTGTTGTCATTGCAACAGGGTGAGTGGTGACGTTATATGACAAGGAAAGGCGCGGCTTGATTAGCAAATATTAAATTTGATCAGCTTAAATCCTCCTCACAACTCCTAGTGTTAGTTTACGCAATTACCGAGGAAGAGAATCACGGCGTGTCTCAGCTGCCAGGACTGTGAGCCTGAATTAAGCTGATCACTGTTGAAGGATTCCGCTTCCTCTCCTCTCTTCACTACTTTTAAAACATCAAGAAAAAAAAAAGGAACTTTTTTATGTAAATTTCAATAGCTGAGGATCGAAAAGTTGTTGTTCAATTTGGTCGCGCTGAAAGTTTTTTTATTCTCTTAACGTTATTCGTGAAGGAGTTAGGAAATGCTGTATTCTGACAAGATCGATGCCAGTGGTGATGGTGGACTGGCGTGATCTGCTACCAGTGATAAATCAGACGTTAGTTACACATCCATGAAACAGTTCGTAACATTTTTAAGACTACAAAAAAAAAATTAAACCATCTTGAAAGGGGAAACTAAAAAAAAAAATCATCTCCAAAATAGTTTCATGAAGGTTAGTTTAATTCCACACTCTGTAATGCCCATTTAGATTTACTTAATTCACCAGGTATCTTTTATATATGTTTAAGATGTGTTTAATAACTCCTAGACGCCGCATGGAATCTTAACTACAGTGTTACCAGTTCCGAACTGTATCTCGAGCGCCTCACACGACGAATACAATTCCTTAAAAAAAATAATCTAAAAATCTAAAAATCTGGGAAGTTTTTATCCTTAAGGAGATTTTTAGGGACAGTCTTCACCCTCCTCCCCTTCCCCTTCCTCTCACTTCCCTCCCCTTCCCCCCTCCCCTCCCCCTCCCCAACCACCCCCACACATTATTATCTATGAGCCAGTTCGAGGAAGGTGTTGAAGTGTAATGGTAGGTAGAACTCGTGAAGGGTTGTCAAGCGGGAGCGGTGTGTGTGTGTGTGTGTGTGGTTGGGAGACTAGTCGTGGCTGGGGGAAGTGCACCTTTAGCACGCTACCTCACTCCCTCTCTTCCTGCTACCTCCCAACCCACCCCGCCTCTCCTCCTCCTCCTCTTCCTGCTTCTCTCTCTCTCTCTCCCTCCCTCTCTCTCCTCTCTTTCGCTTTATCATTGCCACACTCTTCTTCCTCTTCATCCTCTTTCGTCTAATCCTCTTTTTCTCTTCTTGTTTCTTTCTCAACTTTTTTTCGTTATCACATTTTTCTTGTATCATCTTTCATCTATTTTCCTCGTCTCTCTTGCTGTTCTCTCCCCACCCACCGCCACCTCCTCCTCCTCCTCCTCCTCCTCCTCCTCCTCCTCGTCGTCTCTCCCACTTCACCTCGTTATCAGCACACATCTTGTCTTCTGTCATCATGTATAATCTTTCACTTCTTCACTACCTCCTTCTTCTTCTTCTTCCTCATTTTCATAATTTCTATTAAAACTTTTCTCGCCTCTGCTCTTATTCATGCTTATTCGTTTTTCCATTTCCACTCAGAGTTATCATCTATGTCTCTTCTTCTTCTTCTTCTTCTTCTTCTTCTTCTTCTTCTTCTGTACGCTTGAATTTTTACTTTGTTATTCTTTATATCATCATGGTATATATTAATTTTATTCCCCTTGTTATTCATTTATATTTGATTCATTTCTCTCTCTCTCTCCTCTGTTTATTTTTATTTGTTTTTATTTATCTAACTCCTTCTTCGTTTATTTATTCATCTCTAGTTTATTTGTTATTATTATTATTGTCACCTTTTACATCAGTTTCCCTCTAAATCCAGTTTTCTTAGTTTTGCTTCCAATACCCGTTTTCTTTTCAAATCCTTACGTATATCGTCTCATAAAATAAATTTTATTATTTATGTTTATTTGGTAGTGTTAATTATATCTGTGACCCAGTGTTAAGGAATAGTCCGAGAAGACCGGACAACTCGCCAACTGCACTGGCTAACCATTACCCCGGAACACGATCTGCAACTCGATTAACACGATTAACATCTAGGTTCACATAAATACACACACACACACACACACACACACACACACACACACACACTTACACTTCACACTTGGCTACACTGCAGTACATTATCCCGAGGGCGGTGCACAGTACAGTGTGTTATTGGTCAACCAGTCAGCTCCTGTTGAACGTAGGAGGTGAGAACATTATTATGAACGTGTACAGCAAGACCTTGGTGTACAGTGGCTCCCAGGGTCACGAGTAGTAGTGAATATTATATATCTTTTCTCCTTCACCAGTGACCACCCTCCACCACCACTCTCCCTCACTACCCTTCTTCACTTCCCTCCCTCACCACCCTCTATCATCTCCCTCCTTCACGCCCCTCCTTCACCACCCTCCATCATCTCCCTCCACCACCACTCTCCCTTGCCACCTTCCATCATCTCCCTCCCTCACTCCCCTCCCTTACCACCCTCCATCATCTCCCTCACTCCCCTCCATCATCTCCCTCCACCACTCCCCATTACCACCCTCCTTCCCCACCCTCCACCCACTATCTCCCCACCCTCCATGCTAACTATCCCTCACTATTCTTAGACCACAACTCTCCCTCACTATCCTCCCCACCACCTTCCTACACCCTCTTCCCCTACCGCTCTCCCCCACTATCCTCCCCACATCAGAAATTAGGTGATTTTGCTTAATTTGGAACTCTCGGGACGGGCCCCTTTATCGAAGCACTTAGCGGCTTCTTGCTTGCTTCTGTTGGTGTTAGAGGCAGTCTTCTTGCCTCGTATGGTGTTTGAGGCAATCTTCTTGCTTCTGCTGATGTTAGAACCAGTCTTGTTGCCTCTACTGGTGTTAGAGGCAGTCTTCTTGCCTCGTATGGTGTTTGAGGCAATCTTCTTGCTTCTGCTGATGTTAGAACCAGTCTTGTTGCCTCTACTGGTGTTAGAGGCAGTCCCCCACCTTCTTGCCGTGTACTGACTGCTCTGGATGTTGGAAAGTTAACCAGTGTTCTCGGTGATGCAGGTGTGGTGTCGTGGGTTTCTCGGGTCAATATCGTGTCAGGGGTACAGTGAGGCTGACTCTTGCTGACGTTCCTTTATATTATTAGTATTTGGGGGCTACAGATGAGACGTATGTTGCTATTGTTGAAGTCTTTTTTTTGTGTTATTGGTGTTGCTCGTATACGGAATGGGTGAGTGTTGCTCATGAAGGCTTTTTCTTGTATTCCTAGTGCTGCAGGGATACAGTAGAGCTTTGTGTTGCTACTGAAGTCATTTTTGTGTTCTTAGTTTTACCTGGACACGGCATAGCTGAGTATTGAAACCTTTTTTGTGTGTTTTAGGCTTTGCATAGAAACAATAGAGCCAAATCATATAGTTGAATTTATCTCGTGAAGTTACAATGCTGAACTAAAACCAAACAAGGTATTGCTGGTTTATTGATTGATTATTGTTATTATTGTTATTTATGATAAGATAAAGGAGATAAACATGAGAATATATCTTGGCAATATGACCTAACTTTCCAACTAAGCTTCCTTCAGCACCATAGAATAAACGAGTCTCCCCGGAACTTTCGTCATATGAGCCTATCATCACATATGACACATAGAGTAAGATAAGATATAGGTAGGTGGGTGCCTTACCCTCCCTATAGCCTGGAAGGTTTATGAGACAATTGGGATTTTTACGGTTATAGGGATATGTTTATGACGTGGGTTGCGTCGTAAATCAATCCTATGATGCCTATGTATTCGAACCCTGGGCCCCCCAAAATAGAGACTGTTAGGTAAGTACTATAACCATTCCGCCACGGTATCCATAAACAGTATCTATACTGTTAAATCCACGAGTACGATGATTTTAACATCTTGAGTATGATGATTTAACTACACTAGTACAATGATATCTTACTCAAGGGAAAACGGCCATTGTTTTTATAAAAGTAAATCATCGTATTTAGGGGTAAATCACTGTACTCAAAGGGTAAAATTATCGTACTGAAGGGGTTAAATTATAGTACTCAAAGGGCTAAATTATAGTACTCAAGGGGTTAAATCATTGTACTCGGGGATTTAAAATTATCGTACTCAAGGGGTTAAATTATAGTACTCAAGGGATGTGAAATTATAGTACTCAAAGGGTTATCTAATGGTATTCAAGGGGTTAAAATATACATCTAAATTGTACAGTATTTAGGTTTAACATTTTAGGTATTTTTTCAGTCTAATTCAATCCCTTATTCACTGACTATAAAAGCTAATGCTATGATGAGTTTGTCTGATAACGAACATGATACAACCCCAACCAGTGAATGAGTGTTGACGTGCGTTATAATTTATGAAATCAAAATATACTGTAGGCTTACCATTACAAAAGTGGGACCTGGTGGAACACGTATTATTTTTGGCTTGTAATGCACATAACCACACACACACACACACACACACACACACATTTTATTTTTTATTTTTTTGTAATTTTGAATAAACTCCTTGATGTATCTTTAATTTCTTCTTCATACGATTTTAGGGAAACAAAATCTTAATATTTAACTAAGGCAACTTTACCTGACTTGTTAATTACCAAACGACTACCTGTGATGGCCCCACACTGAGGGCTTGAGAGGGTTACCGAAGAGTTAATTTTCAAACAGGTTCTTAGGGAAAATGTTAACAATATTACTGAAAAAAATAAAAGAGTTAACCTTTGATTTAAGCTTTATGTGTTTTATCTAAGCTTAGTTAAATTAAATCGGAAGTTTCAGGTGTATGTGAGCTTTTGTTATAAGGAAGGATCTTTGATTTACCATGCGTCCTGTAAGCCCACCCTGTGTTAGGTTAGGTTAAGACCACCGAGATCCAAGACCTGTTGGATCTGCCTTCACGGGGTGTAGTATAAGGCCGCGCCACATTGATACACAAATATAAACTACTAAAATTTATTACCTTAATTTAATTTTCTTTTATTAGTTTCTGTTACATAAGAAATATTTTATAGAAATTAGATGTAACCATTTTGTAAATATCTTAGCCTTATGAAATTTTACTGATAATATATACGTATGATGTCTTCCTCTTGACTGTTGCGTAGCTTGACCATAAAGTAAGTGAATGAAAAACAAACCCCGAGAATAAGTCCTGTCTCTTTTGTGGTTCTCTTTTGTCATGAAATTAGGTAAGGATGCTGAAGAAAACATATTTAACGGTATGATTTTTCTGGCAAACTCGGGCGATCATCTAAGTAACAAGGAAAAACAAATAACAAAGAATTTACGGCCTTGAAACATCCACAAGTCAGTTTTATATATCAGTTATCGTTGGTTTTGTACTTGCTCGGGAGTCTTGCGTCTCCGCTACTGACGCTGTTACCTCCCGTGTTGATGATCAGGATCACGTTTGCTGTATAAAGTCACTCGGGAAATGTTCTTGATCCAGTGATTTTCTAGATAGTGACTTAAGTTTATTATTAACTCAATTAACTTCTGGATCTTTAATTTCCTTTCCGCCATTATTACATGATCTTTTAAGTCATTCTCCATTCCAGCATCTTACAGCTTCTTAGAACTGACGTGTTGTCCAGTGTTTCTTGTGATTACCAAAGATCGGGTCCAGAGTGTATCACAAAAGTCATTTCTCATTGTACTTTTTGTAATACGGGACTAGGATCTGGATCCAATCAGATGTTGGTGATCCTTCCCGGAACGAGGAGGACGTCTTTTAGTTATCTGGTTCTTCCTTTAAGAAGTCCCTTGTTGTGGTCTTCCTCTCTCATGCGCTGGTAGATAGTTGAAGGAGACACAATATTCCTACTTGAGTGTCGTGTTTTGGTTTTCATATAAAATATGTCGTGGTAAAATATGATGCTCCCTGGCAAGTATAAATTGTTCCTCAACTTTCTCCCAAAACCTAAAATAAAATATCCATCAAAAAAGAAATAAATTTTTTAACCCAGATGTGTGGTTGAAAAAATATAAATGCCATGTTTAGTGTATGTGGGTCAGCCCAAGCTTAAATGATAGGCTGTGGTGAAGCTTTCTCAAAATGCTTTCATACGTTGATGGGCTCAAAATATTATATATTTAGAGATATTTCGTAACAATTTCAGGTCTCGTTGGTGTTAAATTGGGGGTTAGTAAAGGGAGGGAAATTTGTCTCTTCAAGTTAATTTACACGAAAATGAATAAGTGCTATGAGTGTACCTTCCCGTTGCTGTTTTTTGTCAACACTTTTTTCATAACTACACAATGGTAAACAAATTTCACTTCCTACAAAACTACAAAAAAATAAATAAGAAAAATATTCACACGTTTCATCTGATTTCTTACTTGGAATATAAACTCAAGTAAACAATTTATTTCATTAAGTAGAAGTATTTTTTTTATTATTCCTTTCTCGTATTTATACTTAATGGTAACTATTTTTCAGTGTCCAAATATCTGAATGACCCAACGGAACATTTTTTTTAACATTATTTAGGATATACTGCATGTACTGCATGTAATTATGTACTGTATGTATATTGAGAAAAATAAATGCTGGGAATTATTTATATATTATTGGTATTAATCTTAGTTACTGATATCGTTAGGTTTAGGTTAGGTTAGATTAGTGTAGGATTAATTAGGATAGATTATTTTGTTTAGGTTAGGTTAGGTTAAGTTAGCCAGTCATTCGAGTGTTTTTTTTTCTTACTCGCGACAAATAAAAACACGTAGTTAACCGCGTGCTTCAGTTCTCATTACACTGTGGGACACCTGCTTGTGGTTCTTTGTAACTTCATGCATAACACAAACAGAGCTCATCATATGGCAACATTTGCTCGTGGGGGGGTGGGGGGAGGGTATCATAATCGCATTGGCTGGAGTGTTGGGTGTTCAGTTCAGTGCTGGGGGTAGGTAGGGGTAGGTAGGGGGGGAGGATCTCGTGGATTATACCGCTGATGGTCACAATTCGTCAACTTCGGTAGAGAATCACCTGAACTGGCGGTTGTGGATGGATATATATGTTCAGGTTACAGATAAACAGGACCCCGGTGATGGCAATAAACCCCCTTGCCATACTGCATCATGGCAGCCAGGCTTACAAATGGTGATTTCTGTTATAATTATTTCATTTATTAGCACCGGTCGGGATAATGGCTTAAAATTACATACTAGTTTTGTAATTATATCTGGGCGGTGATTGGGCTAATTAGTTCAGAAGTTTAGGTATTAATTCGACAACTTCGCGAGATGTGTTGTGAAGGGATGAACTCACTGATCAGATTAGGGTAAAATATTTCCAGTGTTATTGTAACTAAAATTCTCTCCGTGTTCACCACTATAGAACAGTACTGAACAAATAGAACAGTAGTGAGCATATAGAACAGCACTGAACAAATAGAACAGCACTGAACAAATAGAACAACACTGAACAAATAGAACAACACTGAACAAATAGAACAACACTGAACAAATAGAACAACACTGAACAAATAGAACAACACTGAACCAACTAGCAACAGCACTGAGCCAACTAACAAGCAAGTTTTCGCCTCCCCCTCAGCACTGACTTAGGCATCATACAAATGAATATTCATCACTTTGATAATATATACATAAATACATATGTATCCAGTGGTAGGTACTAGTTTTTCCACCTTCCTCCTCCCCCTCTCCCCCTCCCCCCTCCCCTCGCCTTCCATAACGCAATTAAATCGGTCTCGTATCGACCCTGACCAAAAAAAAAAAAAAATCCACTCCCGTTTTCAATATCAGGAAAGTGAAATAAAAGAAAAATATATATATATAAATAAATAAATCTGTTTAAATATGAAAAAAAAATCTGGACGAGGAGAGGGCATTAGTATAAAGAGAAAAGAATAAACATCAGTATAAATATTCACCTGAGGTAAACAAACTGACCTGGAGGTGGAGGTAGGGAGGGGGTGAAGGGGAGGAAGGAGGGTGAGGCAGTCGAAACCAATATTATTCAATTGTGTGGGAAAATTTTCTGTGGGGGTGGTTCGGGATGCAAAAAAAAAAATAAAAAGTTTCTTTCTGTGTTAAAGCAACGTACGAAGCATTTAGGAATTGATTTTCAGGTCGTGGACGTGGAGGTGGTAGGGGAGGAAGGGAGGTGGTAGAGAGGGAGAGAGAGAGAGAGGAGAATCGTGGAGAGGTAGGGTGGGGGGGGAGGGAGGAAGGAAGGTAGGAAGGGAGGGAGGGGAGGGGAAGATCGAGGAAAGTATGGAGGGAGTGGAGGGAAGGAAGGAAGGGATGGAGGAGTAGGGGGGGGAATGGTAGGGAGGAAGTGGGGGAAGGAAAGGAGTGGAGGGAGGGAAGGAAGGGAGGGAGGGAAGGGAAGGGAGGAAGGGAGGGAGTGCTGTATTACAAATTAATTTCAGTGGCCCTATTTCTGGTTTTGTCACCCGCATAAACGTCTGTCAGTAATGAAGCGCATATTTTGTTGTTGTTTGTGTGTGTCTGTACCTGGTATGTCTGTCTGTAGGAGAGAGAGAGAGAGAGAGAGAGAGAGAGAGAGAAGGATGACACAACTAAAAAGAAAAACTGGCAATTAAGAGAGACGGGGAAAGGGAGAGAAAGAAGACAGAAAGAGAATTCGAGAAAAACGGACAGACAGACAGAGAGACTAACAGACAAATTTCAATACTCAAACAACATCCTCCTCTAAGCTCTAACAGGCTGTCTTATTCATTGCACTGTGACCTGATTACTGCCGCCAAGATCCACAACATCAATAAAACATTCAATGCTTCACTGCTTAATTACAGCTGCTGAATTCTCATAAATGAAAGGACTATTTGTAATGCCTCTTGTAATGCCTCTTGTAATTCTACTTGTAATGCCTCTTGTAATGCTACTTGTAATGCCTCTTGTAATGCCACTTGTAATGCCTCTCTTAATGCTACTTGTAATGCCACTTGTAATGCTTCTTGCAATGCCTCTTGTAATGCCTCTTGTAATGCCTCTTGAAATGCCACTTGTAATGAAGATGCATACATGATAAAAAAATAGTTAGAAATTGAAGGTAATGTGTGTTGTCGGTAATGATTTAATTGTCGACCGTAGACCAAAACATTGATGAAGACAGAAAGCATTTAGTACAGAACTCTATCTTAGTAAGAGGATCCAGTACCATTTCTTACAGAGTTGCTTCATTTGATTCTGTAAGTCGGTGGGTAGTCGTGATTCATATGTAAGCCTTTATTGTACGAGAATTTATACATTTTTTTATTATTATTTATATTATTTTCTTCCTCATATCTGATTCGTTATTCATTTAGCATTATCTGAGGAATCCCCTGCCTAGTTTATTACACCTGAAGATTTATCACTCTAGTGTTAATCAAAACCTAACCTAACCACACCTCACCTCACCTAACCTAACCTCACCAAATAGTGTTAGGGTGGTTAATCTTCAAGTGAAATAAACTAAGCAGGAGATTCTTCAAGTGATCCAATGTTTCTGTAAAATGTTCTCCTTATATCAGGGTTAAATTCCCCCCTACTTGTACCATCATTATAGTACTCTAATTTATAAGATGAAATACTATGAGATACAGTAAAGTGCATAATGACTCGACATTGTGCAAAATTTATTAAAAAAACAAACAAATTACTAACGAAACTTGTGAAGTATAAATCATAATACGGGAGGAAGAGGAAAAAATATCGACAGTTTCTGAAGTTTATCAAGAATATTAAAAAGGGGGTATTGGATTTTAGTTAGACGCACGAAGAGTGGCTTGGCTCTGCGAGGGATGACCCAGGTGGAGCTGAGGCACTCTCTTTTTCCTTACTTAATGATCTGGAACAAATAATTAAACACCCTACACGTGTTCCTGATCGACACAATCAACTTACTAACATTCTTGATCTTTGTTTTACCTCTAACACCTCACACTATTCATACTCTATTTCTGTCCCCTTAGGGTCTCCTGATCACAATCTTATTTCTATTAAATCAAACTGGGCACGACCACCTCCCCCACCCCATTCTTAACACCAACTACGGCACTATCGGAGGGCAAACTGGCAATCCTTGCGAGAATTCTTCACCGACTTTCCTTGGGATGAATGTTGCTTTTCCACTCGGGACGCCTCGGTATGTGCTGACAGCATTGCTGGGGTTATACTCGGTGGTATGAGTGCATTTATTACCATATCCTCTAAAATGTCATGGAAGCCACACATCCATAACATTGCTAAAGCTGCCTCCTGAAAGCTGGGAATGCTGTACAGATGCCGTAGTTTCTTCACTCTGAGCAGTTGCTTCAAGTTTATGTAAGGGATTCATTCGTCTTAACTTGACTCTTCTTCTGCCCAACTGTTAGATAGGGTGGAATTAAAGGCATTTCGTCTTGATAACTCACTCCCTTTAGTTGATAATCTCTCCCTCCTTTCTCTTCGCCGCAATGTTGCTTCACTCTCTCTCTTTTACAGGTACTTTAACGGGCAATGTTCTGTGGATTTGGCATCCTGTGTACCGCCGGCAAGGCTGTGGGCACGTCTTGCCCGCGGTGCCCACCGTTTCTCCGTGGATGTCGGTCACACTAGAATAACCCGTTATAGTACATCCTTCTTTCCTCACACAGCCAAACTGTGGAATGCTCTGCCTTCTTCTGTGTTTCCATACTCATACAATCTGTCTCACCTCAAAAAGATGGTTTTTCCGGCATCTTGGTGATGTAGATTAATACCGTCTTTTTCTCTTCTATTTTTAATTTCTTTTACTCTTATTTCAGGCCCCGTAGTGGGTCGATGACCTGTGCCCGGGCGAGCTATTCCCCGAAAAAAAAAATCAAAAAATCAAAACATGTCTACTGTAGTATGTATAAACACACACCCTGGAGCAGCTCTGTGTGTGGGGAGGGGTAGTGGGTGGGGGATGGGGGAGTGATGGGTGGGTGGGAGATGGGGAAGAAATGAGTGACTGGGGGAGGGGCTAGTGAGAGATGGAGAGAGAAGGAAAGTAGTGAATGATGGGGGGAAGTGGCAGTAATGAATGATGGGGAGAGGAAGAAACTAGCGAGTGAATAGTAAACAAAAGTGCATTGAAATCCTACACACACATATATTCCAACCATGAAAACTTAACTCATTTTAATCCCCCATAATATAGTGAGGCTGTTTACCGTCCCAAGACGCGGGAGATGAAGCACATTCACTAGATCCGGGTGTTGTGTTGGGAGGCCAAATGAAAATCCAGAGTTAAAATCGATATAACATTTGGATTGGTGGTTATCATTATAGTAGGGCAGAGTGTTGTCATTATAGTAGGGCAGAGTGTTGTCATTATAGTAGGGCAGAGTGTTGTCATTATAGTAGGGCTGAGTGTTGTCATTATAGTAGGGCTGAGTGTTGTCATTATAGTAGGGCAGAGTGTTGTCATTATAGTAGGGCAGAGTGTTGTCATTATAGTAGGGCAGAGTGTTGTCATTATGGTAGGGCTGAGTGTTGTCATTATAGTAGGGCTGAGTGTTGTGTCATTATGGTAGGGCTGAGTGTTGTCATTATAGTAGGGCTGAGTGTTGTCATTATGGTAAGACAGAGTGTTGTCATTATAGTGGACTGAGTGTGTTGTGTCATTATAGTAGGGCTGAGTGTTGTGTCATTATAGTAGGGCTGAGTGTTGTCATTATGTAGGGCTGAGCGTTGTCATTATAGTAGGACAGAGTCATTATAGTAGAGACGGAATGTTGTCATTATAGTGGGGCAGAATGTTGTCATTATAGTGGGGTAAAGTGTTGTCATTATAGTAGGACAGAGTGTTGTGTCATTATAGTAGGGCAGAGTGTTGTCATTATAGTAGGGCTGGTGTTGTCATTTATAGTAGGGCAGAGTGTTGTCATTATAGTAGGGCTGGTGTTGTCATTATGGTAGGACAGGTGTTGTCATTATAGTAGGGCAGAGTGTTGTCATTATAGTAGGGCAGAGCGTTGTCATTATAGTAGGGCAGAGTGTTGTCATTATAGTAGGGCAGAGTGTTGTCATTATAGTAGGGCAGAGTGTTGTCATTATAGTAGGGCAGAGTGTTGTCATTATAGTAGGGCTGAGTGTTGTCATTATAGTAGGGCAGAGTGTTGTCATTATAGTAGGGCAGAGTGTTGTCATTATAGTAGGGCAGAGCGTTGTCATTATAGTAGGGCAGAGTGTTGTCATTATAGTAGGGCAGAGTGTTGTCATTATAGTAGGGCAGAGTGTTGTCATTATAGTAGAGGGCAGAGTGTTGTCATTATGAAGTAGGGGCAGGTGTTGTCATTATAGTAGGGCCGAGTGTTGCCATTATAGTAGGGCTGAGTGTGTCATTATAGTAAGGGCAGAGTGTTGTCATTATATGAGTGGGGCCAGGTGTTGCCATTATAGTAGAGACAGAGTGTTGTCATTATAGTAGGGCCGAGTGTTGTCATTATAGTAGGGCTGAGTGTTGTCATTATAGTAGGGGCAGAGTGTTGCCATTATAGTAAGACAGAGTATTGTCATTATAGTGGGGCCGAATATTTGCCATTATAGTAAGACCGAGAGTGTTGTCATTATAGTAGGGCCGAGTGTTGTCATTATAGTAGGGCAGAGTGTTGTCATTATAGTAGGGCAGAGTGTTGTCATTATAGTAGGGCCGAGTGTTGCCTTGCCATTATAGTGGGGCTGGTGTTGTGTCATTATAATTAGGGCAGAGTGTTGTCATTATAGTAGGGCCGAGGTGTTGCCATTATAGTAGGGCAGAGTGTTGTCATTATAGTAGAGACCGAGTGGGCTGAGTGTTGTCATTATAGTAGGGCAGAGTGTTGTCATTATGGTAGGGCTGAGTGTTGTCATTATAGTAGGGCAGAGTGTTGTCATTATAGTAGGGCAGAGTGTTGTCATTATGGTAGGGCTGAGTGTTGTCATTATAGTAGGGCTGAGTGTTGTCATTATGGTAGGGCAGAGTGTTGTCATTATAGTAGGGCTGAGTGTTGTCATTATAGTAGGGCTGAGTGTTGTCATTTCTACTGTGTTGTGCTGCGAATTCGAATCTCCTCAGTAAATGTTGTTAGGTTGCAATCTTTAGTCATCATCATGTTTACCTAACCTAACCTAACCTAACCTAACCTAACCTAACCCATACAGTTTTCAGTAGTCCCTCAGTAGATAATATAGACCTCAAGACACTTCCGTTGGCTATCAAAGCGCCAAGAGCAAATATGACTGTAAGATATCATGTAATAAGATATCGTATTAAGAAAGAAAAACATTGAAACGAGAATTAACAAGAGGAAGTCTCGTATAGGAACACAGTTGATGAATCTTACTGTTGCTACACTATCAAGGGGTACAGTACGGAGCTGACAGTGAAGTTGTTCTATGAGCTCTAATGACTTCGGGGTCTGTCAACAATAGCAGTACCAGTATACCTTCCCTGAACCACCACCTGAGGCACGGTTCATTCCTTGGTTCTCTCTCTCTCTTTCTCTCTCTCTTTCTCTTTCTCTCTAACCTTACTAAAGAGTGGATCAAACTGCTGAAGAGAGAGAGAGAGAGAGAGAGAGAGAGAGAGAGAGAGAGAGAGAGAGAGAGAGAGAGAGAGAGAGAGAGAGAGAGAGAGAGAGAGAGAGAGAGAGAGAGAGTGTGTGTGTGTGTGTGTGTGTGTGTGTGTTGAATTAAGTAAGCAGTTCTATTCAGTGTACTTATTTATCTAGAATAGTATAAAGAAGACCTACAGCTGTACATAAGACCTACATCAGTTTATGAGATCCACAGCTGCACACCAGACCTGCAGCTGCACATAAGACCTACAACTGCATACCAGACCTACAACTGCATACCAGACCTACAGCTGCACACCAGACCTACAGCTGCACACTAGACCTACAGCTGCACACCAGACCTACAGCTGCACACCAGACCTACAGCTGCACATAAGACCTACAACTGCATACCAGACCTACAGCTGCACACCAGACCTACAACTGCACACCAGACCTACAACTGCATACCAGACCTACAGCTGCACACCAGACCCGCAGCTGCAAGGAAACTAAACGTAATTGTAGAGAGAGTAGCAGCGGCAGGTAGTGGAGGGGAGAGACCAGTAACCTCCTTCACTCCCACAAAGACAAATTGCCAAATCTTCGAGACACAACCTTACCCGATATTCAAATGCTTGGTGATATTGCTAGGGAATTTCCTCTCATCAAATCTAAATCTTTCTCCTGTAATGTCGCGCAAATGTGAATGATGCATGCGATTTTTCTTTTTAGGAATAGCATCTCCCTTATGTCCTGGGCCCTTACAGACGAGAAGTAAGAACAGGGAAGAGTGGATGTTGGAATGGTGTTTTGTTAAGGGTTAAAACACATATTGATGTTGATTCTTTTGGGTCAATGTTGAGTTTCTTATGTAATTTTCTCCTAATCTACATGTCCAGAAGACTTAGTGTTATTATACTGTACAGGTTGTGTCATAGAGAAAAATACTTGAATGGGGTAAATTTTCAAATGTTTTACTGTCTGCTTTGATACACATGTTGATTCTATGTTAACGCGATGCCTTAACTCCCTCAAGTCAATAATGAGGATCATAAATCTCACCCCAATGTTGGTTTTGACGTCTTCGTGTAGTAGTTAGGGAATATTTAAGTGTAAATTATTTAAGAATGCAAAACTGGGATTGATAAATGCATGGTATTGATTTTCACAAGGTTATAAATTATTTTAGTGATTTATATAACACTGTCTTAATGTTTATATTATATATATTTTGCGAGTATAACATCATTCATCTAACCAATGAAATCATCCGCTCTATATTGCCACGATGACTGTAGACTCATATAGAGGGAGTGATATACCGCCCGTGCACGAGGAAACTCTCGGACGAAAGTTAACACAGGATGAGGAGCCGATTGTATTGACGTTTGGTAGCGTGTCCTAACTACTTCAGTAATAAGTAGTGAAGTCTGAAGTCCTTAATCAAACAGCTTAATTTTCCACTAGGATGGATCCACATAGAGTTGATTAATCATTTAAATAAACAAAATATTTTAAATCTACTTATAAATAATGTGCAGGGTTTTTTCACGTGGGGGTAATCAAGGAGTGTGTAAAAAGAGGAGAGGAAACTTCACCTTCATATTCCATTTAGACTATGACTCTCCTTGGATGCGCTGCCACAACTGTTATGATCTTGAGTGTTTATCTTAACATAATGTCTAGGTACTGTAGGTTGAAATTCTATCTGTACCTTACAAATTTATTATTGGTAAGCACCAGGGTTATGTTATTATTGATGCTTGTGCTTCAGTCATACAAGAGATGAAGATAAACAGCATCTATACATCTCACTATACAAGATAACGATCCCAGGTAATTAATCTCACCTTATCACCACACCTGGCTGAGAGATGCGTTAAATGATGCGTTAAATGATGCGTTAAAAGAAGCACCTAAAGATAATATTAACTTACTTGGGATATATATCAACGGAGAACTAAACATACGAATAGGATAAAAGACGAAAATATGACCACCCGAAAATATTGCCGTCGAGTAACTCAAGGGAAATGTGACCTACAGATTTCCCTCCTCCCGCCCCTTCAACCTCCCCCCACTCCTACAGTTTCCTCCAGCTCCCACAGTCTCCTCTCGTCGCGCTCCCACAGTCTCCTCCCGCCCCTTCAGCCTCCTCCCACTCCTACAGTTTCCTCCAGCTCCCACAGTCTCCTCTCGTCGCTCCCACAGTATCCTCCCGTACCCACAGCCTCCTCCCACAGCCTCCCGTACCCACAGCCTCCTCCCGCTCCTACAGCCTCCTCACGCTCCCACAGCATTCTCCCGCTCCCACAGAATCTTCCCGCTCCCACAGCATCCTCCCGTTCCCACAGCATCCTCCCGCTCCCACAGCCTCCTCCCGCTCCCACAGTATCCTCCCGCTCCTACAGTCTCCCACCCTACCATACGTTCCATCTGAATCAAGTGAGATCGCTGTCGGAGGTGGTATGAATATTGAATTGTACCGCAGCTCGGGAACCTCTTCTGTGAGGCAGTGATCAAGGCTGGGTTGGGTAGAGGCAGGCATGGTTAGACTAGCAATGGCAGGGTTGTTGTACGCCGAGAGGAGGAGGAGGAGGGAAGAAAGGAAGGAGGTTAGGAGGAGAAGGGGAAGGTAGGAGAAGGAGGAGGAGAGGGTAGGAAGAGATAATAGGTGGAGGGGTAGGGAAGAGGAGGGGGGAAGGGGGACAAGGAGTAAGTAGGAGGAAGTAAGAGGAGAAAGAAAGATGAGAAAGAAGAAAGATGAAGGAGGGACGTTTTAGAGGTGAAAAAAACCCCAAATACGAAAGTTTAATAAGAAGAGAAGGAAAGATATAGTAGGAGGGAGAAAGAGAGTAACGGAGAAAAGACAAAGGAAGTGAGGGAAGGAGGGTGAGAGGGAGAGGAAGGACGTTGCCTCAAGCAGAAGATGAACAATAGAGGCAGGTGTTGTCCTCGTCTTTTCCTTGATACCACCACGTGTTTTTTTTCTCTTTCTCTCTTTTTCTGTTTGTCTACATAAAGGCTTTGTCTTATGGGGGATAAATATAAACATATATACAGTACACCAACACAGCCCCTCAGTCCGATCCTCTTAAATTGGACCCTTCAGACAGCCTCCTGTATTCACTTTGATATATCTACCAACTTATGGTTCCAGATGATACTTGAGACTCACCGACGATCCAATTTTGATCTGCTTAGTCTGAGAGAAAAAATAATAATAATCTCTGCTGAATTGTAGAAAATTAAGTTAAGATCAGACTAAACGTAGATTAATCTCCTTTTACTATCAACGGGCGACCCACTTAATCCTGTCAGACAAAGGTTGAGTTTCCCAGCTATGACTTTCCCGACACCATCAAAAATCTTCCTCTTGATTTCTTCTGTCGGTCCCTACAGTAGGACCCGCCTGACAGTACTAAGTGAGTCCTTTAACAAAACAAATTAGGTTTTCTTTGTCTCGTCACAGGAAAGACAAGTGACAATAAAATATTAACTATGACAGAAATATTGTATTTTCTTCAACTCTTGTCGAGATAGGGCGGTCAATACCATCAAAATCTTAAGACTCAAAACAAATATTGGATGTTTCATATTTCGTTATCTGACGTAGATTTTTCCATTAAGTTTCTTAGTGTGATATAAAAGGAAAAAAAATGCCTGGTGGAAAACCCTCATTATACCAAAGTTTTGTTGGACTTTTGGATTTAAAGTTGATGTCTTATGTTAGAAAGTTTTACCCTGGACGTTTTCTCTACAAAATATTAATATTGAAAGTTGTTCTTTGTCTGTGGTTGGTCGTGCCTCGCGAAGAATTCCTGCAGAGTTTGTAATTTACGATGCTATCAAAACAAATGAAATATTACGGTAACTAGTCTTTCAGAAAGTCCTTATACACTAGAGCCATCACTGGTATGGCTTATCTTGCTCCTTCCCCCTCCGACCTCTACTATCACCTTGACCTTTGACCTGATGACAACTTCAATGGATATGATTCTTTCTTTACTCATGCTAGTTCTGTGTACAAAGTTTTATTAAAATGACCAATGTAGAATTGAAGTTGTTAAGCGGACAATATTATGTCTACGAGCGGGCACACAGATGGCGCCGACATAAGCCCGAGCCTGTTCTGTCGTGGGGTTAGTAGAGAGCAAATAATTATGAATCTATAAATCTATAAAAATATACTTAGAGTGTAGTGTAGAGGACTGAGGCCTCCAACGATGGTCTGCCTGGAACACTGAGATAAAAAGGTGTTTATTACCCGTCGTTATGTGCAGTGGAACGAGTGAGCGAGTCATCCATGTTGTGACGTCTCTTATCTGTGAAGGCTGTTTGAAACGTCTCTGAAACAACAAAGTATGCTGACAAAATGCCATCAATTAACTTTACTGGATCAGTCATAGAACATTTAGTGGAGGACTGTGGTCGCCAACCCTCATTTATGAGAGGAGACCGTTACTCTGATTGATTAATCTAGCAGAAGGAATAATTTCGGTGGTCATATACAATATATATATATGCATGAGTACATTATTCAATATATATATATATATATATATATATATATATATATATATATATATATATATATATATATATATATATATATATATATATATATATATATGCTCACCAAAATTATTTCCTTTGTTCTGGATGTACAGTATATGTAATCTACGAGCCTTCAGAGTGAGGACGATCGATGCGCTGTATCCTGGTGTGTGGGAGAGAGATATCCATGAGCAACTGGCCTGCTTTAATTAGAATGATGACCTGTCCGCCGCCATGTGTCGGTGGGTGAGCTCAGGTGGTCAGGCAGGGCAGCGTGAGGTCCTGTAATCAATATTGAAGGGAGAAAATGATCAGCATGTACAGTCTCATAGTTTCTCGCTAACGCCGAGAAATATATTTCTTGGTTGTGCTGAGAAGACTAAATGAAATATACAGCCTCTTTCTGGCGCTGAGGAAGCCTTCCAAGTTACCCATAAACTCGGAGTCCCTTATTAGCGATGAAAAACTCCTTCGACATGTACACAACTTTTTTTTGCGCTGAGAAAGAACAAGTTAAAAAGTCTCTTGCCGGCGCTGAGAACGAATCATCGCTGAAATTAACATTTAACTGCCAAAGAAGTTCTTGTTAGTTCTGTAAAGTGAGACGGCAGCCTCACAAAGCCTCATGTTAACTCTGTAAACATACAGTTTATGCGGACTTCTCATAACCAATTGTTATCGTTGTAAACTTGTAAAGTGAGATGTAATCTTTAAACATTTTCTTGGGTGCTGTAACGTGAGCAGTGATATTCTCGCTAACGCTGTGGTGTTTATAGGCCTTGTTTATGCTGTGGTTTACACGAAAGGTCTTTTTAAAAGGCAGTGGTCTTCATAAAGGGTCTTGCCAACAGTGTGGTCTTCACGAAAGGTGCGCTAACACCATGATCTTCACAGGTCTTGTTAACGCCGTGGTCTTCACGGAGGGTCTTGCTAACATTTTGGTCTTCACTAAAGATGCGCTAACACCATAATCTTCACAGGTCTTGTTAAAGCTGTTTTCTTTGCAAAAGGTCTTGCCAATGTCGTGGTCTTCAAGGAAGGTCTTCCCAACGCGAGGTACAGTACATCAGAAGGCTACTCTCTCAGGCTGCTGATAGATACACCAAAGTCTTCTGCGTAATGGAATACAATTTCGTTGGATTCTACCAGTCGATAGAGGTAAAGACATACAATACTATAGTTACCCGCTGGAGGAAATTAAATTTACTATATACACTTTATACATCAGTTATATAGTAGAGATTGACCACGAGAGTATGAACGTGACCAATCAGAATTTCAGTTTATGGGTCACCTGAAGATTAGCACCCAAGGCCTCACCTGAAGTGTTGACTCTCCGCTTAACCAGCATGATAATACACTATAATACTACAAATGGTCTCACACACACACACACACACACACAATTATCATTATCGTTCATTGCAGCGTTTCCCTGTTCCCATTTTCTATGCAGCTATAATACTTAAGAGAAAAATCGGTGAGAAATATTTTTGTTCTATATGATATCATTGAACGACGTCAGGTAGAACTTCAATAACAATAAATTACTGTAGGAAGTGTAATTATGAACAAGTAGTGAATAAAATTAAGTAAATATTAAGTTTTTACAGTACAGATTGTAATTATATGAGGAATATATTAACTAAGATTTTTTTTTCTTCCTAAGAGAGAGAGAGAGAGAGAGAGAGAGAGAGAGAGAGAGAGAGAGAGCACCTACAATCACCAGCCAGGATTACCTTGAGCCCCTTCCCTCCTCCCTCTCTATCTTCCCTTCCCTCTCCCCCATCCTCCCTTTCTTCTCCTCTATCCTCCCTTCCCTCTCCTTCCTCCTAACCTTCTCCTCCATCCTCCTAATCTCCTCCTCCCCCATACTCGTGTTGACATCCTATGCGGCACATCGGAAAAAACAGATATCATGTATCATATCCTGCCGTCCTGACCAGACTATGTGACAGGGAAGAAAGGGGAGTTGGTTATGTCCAGGACCGTCTTAATATAAGCAAGGGGTTCTTACGTGCTCTATGGGAGGGAGTAGGAGAAGGGGGAGTAATGGTAGTAGTAATAATAGTAGTTATTGTCCTTGTTAGTAGCAGCAGTCGTCGTCTAAGTAAACACAGCCCTAAGTAACACTCGTAGGGCTGAACCATCTCTGACCACTTGATCAGCCGCTGTGGGATTCTCTGGAGATATGCATCAATAGGCGTATCTCTCTTTCTCCCTCTCTCTCTCTCTCTCTCTCTTGTGGGTGTGCGTATATGTGTGCGTATATGTGTGCGCCCTACGAATGTGAGATAAAAGGGAGTGAGGGAGATAGGTACATTAATGTGTGTGTAAGATAGATCAGTGGAAAGGTTTAATGGGAGACGGAATGATGTAGGTGTGTGGGAGAGAGTGGGTGTATGTGGTAAGGGGGAGGCGAGTATATGGGGGAGACTACAGTATGAAGGGGAGGAGACTGGGTAAGTGGGAGAAGAGATAAGTAATGCATGGGAGGGGAACAGGTAAATGAGATGATTATTTTTAGGGAAGGGACTAAAAACACAGGTCGAGGTCACAGGTCGAGGTCACAGGTCGAGGTCACAGGTCGAGGTCACCCAGGGAGAAATAGTTTAACCACAATAAGGAGGAGGAGGAAGAGGAAGAGGGAGAAGAGGAGGAGGAGGAAGAAGGGGAGGAGGAGGAGGGGAAGCAGGGGGAGAAGGAAAATGAAGAGGAAAATAGGGGTGGGGGTAGAGGAGAGGGTAAAGGGTGATTAGAAAGAAGTGGAGGAAGGAAGGGGGAGAAGGAAGGTGAGGAGGAGGAGGGAAGAAGAGGGTGGGATATAAACTATTAGAATGAAAATTTAGCAAAACAAAATAAACGGACAATCTTCGTATACAAAACTGACAAACATGGAAATTATCACTGTGCATTAATTTCACCGTAAAACTCATAGTATAAATAAATATACTTCACGAGATATCAAGGATTTTTAAACTTCCCAGGAGCGTCTTCCTCCCTGTTACATATTCAAGTCTTAAAACATGAACCAGGCGCTGTATCGTCCCTCACTCGACAACACTGGAAAAAAAAAGAGAGATGACTTGCAGATCTTCTTTTTCAAGTGAATCAAATTCTCGTGAAAAATTGCTGCTTCATGTCTTATCTTATGCAAATATTCCGGGGAGGCGAAAAGATTTATTATTATTTAAACTTCTTGAAGACACGTACTATTATTTTCTTGTGTTTAAAGTGTATTTGTAAATAAAGAATATCGTACTGTTACTTTGAAGTATAATATAGAAAATTCATTTATTTCTGCTGTGTGTGTCAAAAGTATGAATATATTACATTTGCATATTTTTTTTTTAGAATATTTTAACGTGATATCGTCAAAACTATACAAATGTGATGAGTACTCGACAACTCGTTTTAAGCCAGCATAACATTTGATCTCCCGTTTCCTCCACTGTTATCTTAGAAAATTAATCATTTATCAAGCCAACATGAGAGTAGTAAGTGCTAAGATTATCAGCTTCTCTAAATTTGATGTCAACTGTTTAGGTAGATATGTTTTACTGTGGTACTCCCCTTCAACAACACAGACCCGAGTAGCCCACCAGTTTGCTCCCGTCTCTTCACGCAAGGAAGCATCACCTTCAGCAGTACGTCTTTCTTTAAATCTCTCTCGACTCTATGCTCTCCTCTCATTCACGCACACCGCTGATTAAACCCTTACACAGATCTCACCTCAAACACACACATCTCACACACACATCTCACACCTCACCTCCCCACCACCTCACCTCACACACACCTCCCAAACACCTCACACACACACACCCTCACCTCCCACACACCTCCCACCTCACACACCTCCTCCCACCTCACCTCCCACACACCTCACCTCCCCACACCCCTCACCTCACACACCTCACCTCCCAAACACCTCACCTCCCACACCTCACCTACCACACACCTCACCTCCCACACACCCTCCCCTCCCACACCTCCCTCCCACACACCTCACCTACACACACCTCCCTCACCCCTCACCTCCCACACCACCTCACCCCTCCTCACCTCCCACCTCACACACCTCACCTCCCACACTCACCTCCCCTCCCACACCTCTCCTCCCACCTCACCTCCCACACACCTCACCTCCCACACACCTCACCTCCCACACCTCACCTCCCTCACCTCCCACCTCACACACCTCACCTCCCACAATTACTCCGGCACTTCGTAATATCATTCCCAGGCGCCGCCGTTCTGTTAGACCTTCCATTCCTCGCCTCTTCTCATTCGTTAAATTAATTACATATTCATTCTCAGACTCATTTTCCTCGTTATTCTATGCATTGTGTTTGTCAGGAAGAGGAGAGGAAGTAGCATGAGTTGTCGCGTCAGTTTAGTGTGTCGTGTCGTGTCGTGTCGTGTCGTGTCTGTCGTGTCGTGTCGTGTCGTGTCGTCTCGTGTCGTGTCCCTTAGGTTTGCTTTAGGACAGTTTGGGGTTGGGGGGGGTGGGGGGGTGTCATGATTTTCTCACCTACATTAGATAACTAGAAACCAAGGATGAGATGGTTTCTAAGTATTTATCTATATTTTTGTTAGGTAAGGTTAGGTTGGGTTAGGTTAGGTGTGTTCCGACAGATGCCTCCTATCAAGAACTAATTAGTCTCCTCCAACAACACTCATTCAGAATCCACCTTTGTTTATGAGTGATCCTTTTCTTATTTGTTTGTTTCCATCTTTCTTGGGCTGTATATTTATTTATTGTATTTTGTTTAGTTTTCTCATTTCATATTCTTCTATATACAGTTTTCTTTTCTATTCCTTTCTCTTCATCTGTTGCTGTTTAATCTTTTTCATCCATTTTTTCCTCTTTTTTTTAACTTATATTTCTTTCTCCTCCTTCTACATACTAATTCCTTTATCAGTCACACACTTACTTGCACCCTTACACACTCTGACACAGCTCACCTCACACACACACCTCTCCCTTATACCGTTAGCTAATTCCTCAATTTTCTTCTCTCTTTTGGTTCCTTCTTCATCTTCTTTCATCACTCTTAAGAGAATGATGATAACTATCCCTTCATCACCCGTCCATTTGATCCTTCACAGTGGGATGTATGAGAGACGTAAGAAACAGGTAATAAATATATGGGTGAAGAGTAGACGAGAATAGATTGATAGAAGGAGGAATATTTAGGATGAATTAAGTGAAACATAAGTAGATTAGAATTGTGAATGGGCGTAACAAGCAAAGATATTGATCAATAGATGGTGTGTGTGTGTGTGTGTGTGTGTGTGTGTGTGTGTGTGTGTGTGGAATGATGGCTGTACTTAAGTCTAGCTCTGAATGTACTGTAAGTTTAAAATCAACACATTAATGGAAACATCATTATCCATCCCGTCCCAAAAATCTTCTCACTGGCTTACAATGATATAATTACGCACATTGTTGTCATGTCTGAGTGAAAAAATATAAGATATAATATTTCTCTCCCTGTGTCTCTTGTCCTAGAGTCCTGACATTTCTCAAGAGTTATTTGAATTGTGTCTCAACATCTGGGTCATCGTGTGTCAGTAAAGGCAAAATACTGCGTGAGGTATAAGGAGTTAGTATTGTTTTGGTGTAGGCTTTCTGAACCGAAATAATAATAATAATAATAATAATAATAATAATAATAATAATAATAATAATAATAATAATAATAATAATGTTGCTGATGATGAAAAGGAACTAATATTTGTAAATACCTTTTGAAATAAACTTCCAGGAGGTGACACCAGAGAGTATGTATTTGGGAGCGTAAAACTGACCAGCCCAGATTAACTTCCGGGGTGGTAACTAGCCTAGGGCCGTTTATACCCAGGGTGTAAAGTGGCCAGAGTGTATAAAGTGGCCAGAGTGTACAATATGGCTCGCAACACCGACTGGTAATTTGATAAACTTAATCCCGAGTCATGTAACCGCAAAACATTCTAGTATTAAAGATGTAATATTTACCTTTTAGCCAGTAACAGGTGGAGCTGGGAGGTTAGGAAGTAGAGAGGCAACACATAAAACTACAGAGGCAGCATTTACATTAATTTTATAAGAGGTGAGTAAGGAAAATTCTCCCCCTAAAAATGCAAGAATTTTTTCGTAAAAGAATCAGTGATAGGATGAGTGAAGATTTGGTTGACCTTATGAAGTACTGATTCTTGAACTGTGGGAAGGTAAACAACAGTGAAGAAGACGGCACGAGGACTATCCAAGTCAATATTATTAGCACCAGTAAAGAAGATAATTGTAAGAATGTTTGATGTGAAAGTTGAAGATTCAAGAGTGTCTCAGTCGAACCCAGAGCACGAAAATGATGCTTCATCACAGCATCAAACAATGAAGCTCGCAGAAAACTTTAAGGCGGTGATAAGAAAGGTTCACACGAGGAAGAAATATAATGAACACAAATATAGAACAGCTCACAGTAGACTCTGATGTGATCGAAACAACGGGAAAACGAACATAAATTTTGTATGTAATTTTTTATATCCAGTTCTGCCCAAATCTGCAGTGTGAGGTTATTGAGCTGCGAGACTCTTTATAAACAAGATACAAACAAGAGACTTTATGACCACACTTATTGTCTTTGTTTTTAAATATCTATTTTAGAAGTAAGAAATATTACTCTTGTACCTGTGAGTTGATACCTCATGTTTACTTCGTGGTGTTCCTTCTTCAATTGTTTACCTGAGGATTTTTTTTTCAGTGGAGTATTTTTTTATTTCATTAATAAATGCAGACAATATTGAAAGTTAAATATATACATTCCATTTGTTTTAGTATGTAGAAGTACTAATGTCATTAATATTTTCCAGGGACTGTTCGGCCTTTACACCTCAGAAGTGTACTTAACATCGCATATTGGGACTTAACTTTGTTTACCCATACATAGGTATTTACAGATACCCTGCCCATCCCAGCATCCCGGGATAATGACTCATTTTGTGCCGGAAAACAGGGATAGTAAACAGCTCTGGGAAGGAGACACCTCACTGTACTCTGGAGGAGATTGTTAGCGTGAACATCCCAGCGAGCTGACGTGATGTTGATCCTTGTGGCGTGGCACTAAGTGGATTGCTGGCTATTCATGGAAACACTGGAGCGAGGTGGCTGAGTGAATATACCACTCACTAGCGCAACGTTTCCTGGCTCGAGTAACGTGACAGGCCCCCAGTCGACCCAGCTGCAGAGTGGGGTGCCTTGCTTCACAGTTCGGGAGGTGATAAGCGGTAGAGTTTGGTGCTCGTCACTTTCTTTCCCTGTGTGCCTAAGTTTTATCCTTCAGTGTGCTTATGGACCTACGCTCACAATGACAACACAATGTTTCATCTGACAGATAATCTTAGAGCACTACTTAAACGTCTTCCTGGATTCCTTTACTACTGTAACAGTGTTTCAAAGGCGTGTGATACCTGGGGTGATAAACTAATCTGCAGTGGAAGACGTACACTTGATGATGATAAGCTCGATTAAGGCATATCAGTATCGGGTCAGTATCAGATCAGTACCTGGTCACGACAAGGTCAGTACCAGGTCAGTTGCAGGTCGAGTGCAGAGGCAGGGATATTGGTAAGCAAGTGCACAAAAGTTCCTCCAAGCAAAAACTCTGAGGAGCTCACCCACGTCCTGTGACTGGTCCAGAGTACACAATACTGACGCCTTAGTCGATGTTTTGCTGAAAAGGAGAGCGAGTCTTTTCTTTCTTTCCTGAAACTAATTGCATCCGAGGACTAACTATCCGAAACATAGCACCGCTGGCTTGGCATACAGACACACAGCCCTGCCACTCTTTTTTTCCCTTTTCTGCAACATGGTATTCCTGAGGTACAGCCACATTGCGCCACAAAGATTAGTAGGACTTCTGAATCAGGAGGACCAGTGTTGAAAAAAAAAACTGGGCTTTAACCTTCCAACTATGGTAATATAACCATCAGTAGAGGCAGACAACATACTTACGGAGTTGTTCCTCATGTTTAAACACGGTGGCCTCGGCTGATATACATATAAGGTTTGTTCTTGTAGTGGGTTTTATACCTGAGAGAGGCTCTGTGGTATTGAATAAGACATGAGGCAACACTGGGATAGGAGGTACCTGGATGGGTATAGGGTGTGTACATACAGTGGTGTTCAGATCTTGGATTGAACACAGACGATGTTCTTTATCATGATCTGACAGGTATTCTCTCTTTTTTTCCATCACCCATGACAGCCGCCTTACATGATGTCCTGCAGTCATTTGCCACAGCCGTCACCTCTATCTTACATTAGTTATAGCATTATTTCACTGTCTGTGTTGAGGCTTTTCTATTTTCTTCCCTCGTGTGTCTGACTGCTTGGGTTTGGTGACCTGGATTATCAGAGCCAGGTCACCGTGTCTTATCTTTGTACGTGCTCTGCCTGACTCGATGACAACACTGCTAGTTTGTTTTTGTCAACACTTACGTTCAATAAGAGGAACCATCAAGCTCCAGCAGCGTCAGTAGGAGGTCCAGCGTCAGTAGGAGGTCCAGCAGCGTCAGTAGGAGCTCCAGCCGCGTCAGTAGGAGGTCCAGCCGCGTCAGTAGGAGCTCCAGCCACGTCAGTAGGAGCTCCAGCCGCGTCAGTAGGAGCTTCAGCAGCGTCAGTAGGAGCTCCAGCAGCGTCAGTAGGAGCTCCAGCAGCGTCAGTAGGAGCTCCAGCAGCGTCAGTAGGAGCTCCAGCAGCGTCAGTAGGAGCTCCAGCAGCGTCAGTAGGAGCTCCAGCAGCGTCAGTAGGAGCTCCAGCAGCGTCAGTAGGAGCTCCAGCAGCGTCAGTAGGAGTCCAGCGCGTCGTAAGGCTCCAGCAGCGCCGTAAGCTCCGGCAGCGTCAGTAGGAGCTCAGCGTCAGTAGAGGAGTTGAAGGTGGTGTGCCTTTGTGCTTCCAGGCAGAATCCCATCCATATGCAGTTTTTTATGTTATTTGAGTCACTCTGTTGTTGTTTTGTGGAGGGAGGGTTGGCACATAAACAAAATGTTGAGTGTCTCTACAGGAAAATGAGCAGGAGTCATATATGTTATGGCGGGGCTGCCTTCTTGTGCAGGTCACCCCACTAAGCCGCTGAGCCTGCAGGTTCCCAACAGAATTTTTCCAGAACACTGGTTGAGCTGTGGAACCTCCAATCCGGATCAGTCCTTTGATGTATCTACCTACAGCCGATGGTCGTCGTCGGCGGGCTCTTGTGTGGCTGTAGAACTTGTATTCCTATGTTAACTCTACAAATAGTTTTGGAATTGAACAAATAATCTCCATGTAGCAACTTTGCCTTGCTCGCCCTCTGTATAGAAATATGGTATAGGTGTATACTTACTTGTTGGAGTACTGAGAGGGATGAGCCCCTTAGTAACTTTTAACTCACAAGTCACTTCAGCATTGTACAGTATTTAAAGATAAACAATGGTTACAGTAAACAATCGTTCAGTTATTTCGCCCCCGCCTCCACACACACACACTTTAGAGTAAAACGAAGTCTTTCTCGCCACACACACACACACACACCTAGACATGAGTTTGTTGTCCTAAAGAAAGAATCAACAACCAATCTACTCTTACTAAATACACTTAAAAAAATTAATACAACGAAACATGATCATCCTACTGACCTTCCCCCTACTAGTGCAGACATACACACACTCTGACAAGGAATAAAGGCATAATAAACCAGGTGAAATGTATACTGTATTAAAATCGTTGCAGTGTGAGCTTGGAGTGATCGTTAGATTAGAGTCGCAGCCTAATACACTGACCACTGACACACACGGGCAGTAATTGGCTCTGTCAGTCACTGGAGCTCAGGGTTGGTTGGTTGTGTTAACGATGGTGAAGCGCCTCTTAGTGTTCTGTTATTATATATAGTATCTTAGTTACATCATGTACAGTACAGTCGGGGGAAAATTTCGATTCTGAACCACCTAAATTAATCTCTTTGTTTATCAATGGATGGCGCGTGTGTTTGCGTGTATAGTTTGTTCCATTTCTCGATGTTGGGAGA
This sequence comes from Homarus americanus, assembly GCF_018991925.1. NCBI lineage: Eukaryota > Metazoa > Arthropoda > Malacostraca > Decapoda > Nephropidae > Homarus > Homarus americanus. The sequence continues at coordinate 696,177 of NW_024755445.1, forward strand.
GTCAGTTAGTTAGCGATGTGATCAGGTGTGTTAACAGACTAATATGTAAGAGATTGGCTATATATTTGTGAACGTGTGATTTTTAATAATCTGGAAATTGTTTGTCCTTCATCTTTTAATAGAGTTCAACGGCGTGACATCACTAACTGAACTGCGTATTCCAAGTGAGATCTCACAAGAGCGAGATAAAGTTTTAGGATTACCTCGCTAAGGTCAGCGGAGTATGAAATATGACCCTCAAAACACCCATATATGGGATAGGGTAGGATGTCTAGTGCCTGTACCGACAGACAATAACTAACCCATGACACAACCCTAACACACCATTAGCTTAGCTAGGTGGGCAGCCCGCCCTCTCTTACCTCCTCCTGAATTTCTTTAATTTGCGAACTATAACTTCCTCCACCTCTAATCTTCTTTCACCCCTTCTTTCTCTACAAAAACGGGGAGGTAGTCTGGAGGGAGGGAGGTATGTATGTGTGTGTGATCTGACCAAACTTAACCTAACCTAACCTAACCTAGCGTATTACAGAATGGATATAGAATCCATAGAAAGAATTCAGAAGAGACTGACCAGACTAATCCCGGGCATTAGGAACCTTGAGTACAGAGACAGGTTTAAGCATCTTAATTTGCACTCCCTCGAGAGACGTAGAGTGAGGGGCGACCTGATAGAGGTGTTTAAATGGAAGTCAGGGCTAAACAAAGGTGATATAACAAAGGTACTCAAACTATCCAACCAGGAGCGAACTCGTAGCAATTGTTTTAAATTAGACAAAATTATATTTAGGTGCGAGATAGATAAACATTGGTTTGGAAATAGAGTAGGGGACGAGTGGAACAAGTTACCAAATATTATCATTAGCTCGGATACGCTGGTTAGCTTCAAACATAGGTTGGATGGATATATGTTAGGGAGGTTGCCAATTGCCTGGCCGTATAGGTCGGGGGTGGTAATGGACTTCTTGAGGTTTGGTAACTTTTGGGAACCATGTATGGTTGTTGTCGTTGTCTGATTGGAGTCTTTGAAGGAGTTCTTGTTCTGATCGTTCTATTTTTTGCCAGACTCTGCTGGCCAGGGTGTGTAGCTGCTGGTTAATGGGTGGGGTGTGGAGGGCGTGGGTGGTGTGTGGAGGGCTGGGGTGGGGTGTAGGGCGGGGTGGGGTGTGGGAGGGGCGAGGGTGGGGTGTGGAGGGCGGGGTGGGGTGTAGGGGCAGGGGTGGGATGTGGAGGGCGAGGTGGGATGTGGAGGGCGGGGTGGGGGTGTGGAGGGTGGGGTGGCGGTGGGGTGTGGAGGGCGTGGGTGGTGTGTGGAGGGCAGGGGTGGGGTGTGGAGGGCGAGGGTGGGGTGTGGAGTGCAGGGGGTGGGGTGTGGGAGGGTGGCGGGGCGGGTGTGGAGGGCAGGGTGGTGTGTGGAGGGCGGGGGTGAGGTGTGGGGGCGAGGTGGGGTGTGTGTGGAGGTGAGGGTGGTGTGTGGAGGCAGGGGTGCGGTGTGGGGGGGTGGGGTGGTGTGTGTGGAGTGCGAGGGTGGTGTGGAGGGCAGGGGTGCGGTGTAGGTGGTGAGGGTGGTGTGTGGAGGGCGGGGGTGGTGTGTGGAGGCGTGGTGTGTGTGTAGGGGGTGAGGGTGGTGTGTGGAGGGCAGGGGTGCGGTGTGGGGGTGAGGGGAGGTGTGTGGAGTGCGGGTGGTGTGTGGAGGCGCGGGTGTGTGGGGGTGAGGATGGTGTGTGGAGGGCGGGGGTGGTGTGTGGAGGGCGGGTGTGTGTGGGGGGGTGAGGGTGGTGTGTGGAGGGCGGGGTGGTGTGTGTGGAGGGCGGGGTGGTGTGTGGAGGGCAGGGTGGTGTGTGGAGGGCAGGGGTGCGGTGGGGGCAAGGGTGGTGTGTGGAGTGCGAGGTGGGTGTGTGGGGGTGAGGTGGTGTGTGGAGGGCGGTGTGGTGTGTGGAGGGGCAGAAGGGGGTGGTGTGGAGGGCGAGGTGGTGTGTGGGAGGGCAGGGAGTGCGGTGTAGGGGGCAGGGTGGTGTGTGGAGGGCAGGGGGTGGTGTGTAGGGGTGGGGTGGTGTGTGGAGGGCGGGGGTGGTGTGTGGAGGGCGGGGTGGTGTGTGGAGGGCAGGTGGTGTGTAGGGGTGAGGTTGGTGTGTGGAGGGCAGGGGTGGTGTGTGGAGGCAGGGGGTGGTGAGGGGTGAGGTGGTGTGTGTGGAGGGGGGGGTGGTGTGTGAGGGTGGTGTGGTGTGTGTGGAGGGAGAGGTGGTGTGTGTGGGGAGGGTGTCGGGGTGAGGTGGTGTGGAGGGCAGGGGGTGGTGTGTGGAAGGCAGGGTGGTGTGTGGGGCGGGGGTGGTGTGTGGAGGGTGAGGGGTGGTGTGTGTAGGGGTGAGGTGGTGTGTGGAGGGCAGGGGGGTGGGTGTGTGGGGGTGAGGGTGGTGTGTGGAGGGCGAGGGTGGTGTGTAGGGGGTGAGAGGTGTGTGGAGGCAGGGGTGGTGTGTGGAGGGCGAGGGTGGTGTGTAGGGGGTGAGGGTGGTGTGTGGAGGCAGGGGGTGGTGTGTGGAAGGCGAGGGTGGTGTGTGGAGGGCGAGGGTGGTGTGTGGAGGTGAGGATTGGTGTGTAGGGGGTGAGGTGGTGTGTGTGGAGGGCAGGGGTGGTGTGTGTGGAGGCGAGGGTGGTGTGTGGAGGGCGAGGGTGGTGTGTGGAGGGTGGTGGTGTGTAGGGGTGAGGGTGGTGTGTGGAGGGCGAGGTTGGGTGTGTGTGGAGGGTGAGGGTGGTGTGTGGAGGGCGAGGGTGGTGTGTGGAGGG
>NW_024755446.1:0-14204 GCF_018991925.1 Homarus americanus
TGACGGACTTTGTTAAACTCGATCACGGGACTTTGTTATACTGGATTAGGCCTTTTGCTATACTCGATCAGGGGTCTTGTTATACCCATCAGGGACTTGTTATTCTGGGATCAGGTACTGTTATACCTCTATGAGGGGTTTTGGTTATACTCGATCATAAACATTGCTAGGTCTGTGAGGGACTTTGTTATACTCGATCAGGGGACTTGTTTACCTGGATCAGGGGGCTTGTATATACCGATCAGGGACTCTGCCAGGTTCGATCAGGTTTCTTTGTTATACCGATCAGGGGCCTCGTTATACCGGATCAGAGGACTTTTGGTTATAATTTGAATAGGGACTCTTGCCAAAATCGCTCAGGCGACTTTGTTATACTCGATCAGGGGACTTTTGTTAGGTACCCTTGATCAGGAAACTTTTGTTATACTGACCAGGAGTTTGTAATTCTCTCATCGCGGGACTTTGTTATATTCGTTGAGGGGCCTTGTTATACTCGATCACGGGTCTTCATATACCCGTCCAGGGGACCTTGTTATACCTCGATCAGGCCTGCCAGCCTGATCAGGGGGGCCATATACCATCAGGGACCGGGATATTCTCGATCAGGGGGACTTTTGCTATACCCGATCAGGGACCTTTGATATACTGATCAGGAGCTTTTGTTATAGCCTCGATCAGGGGCCTTTATGCCCGTTCAGGCGCCTTTGTTATATTCGGATCAGGGGCCTTTATATACTCGACCAGGGACTCGTTATACCTCGATGAGGGGCCCTAGTTAAACCCGATCAGGGCCTCATATACCCGATCAGGGACTTTGTTACCTCGATCAGGGGACCTTTGCTGACTCGATCAGGGGTTTTGCTTTTGACTGGATCAGGTAATCCTTGTTATATCTGGATCAGTTTTGGTTATAATCGTTCAGGGACCTTGTTATACCTCGGAACAGGGGATTCTAATGATAATTTCGATAACAACGGGACTTTGTTATACCCGATCAGGGGACTTGTTAGATTGATGATGGGACTTGTTATTCTCGATCATGGACACGTTACATCATGATGAGGCCTTGTTATACTCGAGAGGGACCAGTCACCTTTTATCAGGGGAATTTGTTATACTGATGAGGTGACCTTGTTATACCACCAGGGGAGTTTATACTCAATTGCACGGACTTTGTTGATACCGATCAGGGCCTTTATATACTCGGGATCAGAACTTGTTATACCTGATCAGGGCCTTGTTATACTCGATGAGGGGGCTTTGTTATACACGATCAGGGGGCTTTATACTTCTGGGATCAGCTTTTTGTTATAATCGTTCAAGGACTTTGTTATACCCAATCAGGGGACTTGTTATACTGGACCAGACCATACTTAATTGCAGACTTTGTTATACCTGCTGATGAGGAATTTGTTATACTTTATCAAGGACTTTGTTATCCCCATCAGGGACCTATATAATACCTATGAGGGGGTTTGTTTATACCTGGATTAGGGGACTTTGGTTATACCCGATGAGGCACTTTGTTATACCAGATTAGGGGACTTTATATACTCGATCAGGGACTTTGACTCGATCAGGGGACTTTGTTACAGCTGATCAGGACTTTATAACCTGGATCAGGGAACTTTGTTATACTCGGGATCAGCCTTTTGTTATCCTCGTTCAGGCACCTTTGTTATATTCGATCAGGGCCTTTGTTATACTCCACCAGGGGGACTTTGTTATACCGATGAGGCCTCATGTTCCGATTATCTTTGTTATACTCGGGATCAGACCTTGTTATACCTTTATCAGGGGTTTTGTTTTACACTATCAGGTAATCTCATATATTCGATTAGCCTTTTGCTATAACTGTTCAGGGACTTGGTTATACCCGGATCAGGGACTTTGGTTTACCCGGATCAGGGACCTTCCGGTTATACTCGATTAAAATTTTATATCTGATGAGGGACTCTTGTTATTCTCGATCATGGACTTTGTTATACCGATGAGGGGCCTTTTGTTATACACGATGAGGGGACTTCGTTCTACCTGATCAGGGAAATTGCTTACTCGATGAGGTGACTTGGCATATCTGACGACAGGCCCCTTGTTATACCTTTGATCACGGGTCTTTGCTATACCCGTCCAGGGACTCTTGTTACCTGATCAGGGGCCTTTATTATACTTGATCAGGGGCTTTGTTATACTCTGGATCAGGGGACTGTGATATTCTCGATCAGGGGGACTTTGCTATACCTGATCAGGGACCTTGATATACTGGATCAGGGAGCTTTGTTATACTCATCAGGGGCCTTTGGCTATACCTGTTCAGGCGCCTTTGTTATATTCCGGATCAGGGCCTTTGTTATACTCGACCAGGGACTTTGTTATACCGGATGAGGGCCTGAAGTTGTTCTCGATCAGGGCCTGTTATACCTCGACCAGGGGACTTTGCTATACCTCGATCAGGGGATCTGGTTATACCTGATCAGGGGTTTTGTTTTAATTTTGACTGTAACTTTGTTATATTCGATCAGGGCCTTTGTTATAATCGTTCAGGGGACTTGTTATACCGGATCAGGGGACTTTGTTATACTCGATAACGGGACTTTGTTATACTCGATCAGGGATCTTTGTTATATTCGATGATGGGACTCTTGTTATTCTGATCATGGACATTGTTATACCTGATGAGGGCCTTTGTTATACCGGCGAGGGGACTTTTGTTCTACTCGGGATCGGGGGGAATTTGTTATACTTGATGAGTGGACTTTGTTATACTTTAATTAGGGAGCTTGTTTACCTTTTGACCACGGACTTTTGTTATACTGATCAGGGCCTCATATACCCGACTGCGAACTTTGTTATACCTGATCAGGGCCTTGTTTATAATTTCACGAGGGGGCCGTTAGCACACGATCAGGGGCTTCGGTTATACTTGATCAGCCTTGTTATAATCGTCTGGCGGACTCGTTATACCCAATCAGGGACTTGCTATACTGATCAGGGGACTTTGTTAGCTCGATCAGGAGACTTGTTATACCTGCAAGAGGGGATTCTTTGTTATATCGATCAAGGACTTTTGTTATCCTCGATCAGGGGACTTCTGTTATACACGATGAGGGGGGGGGTTTGCCATACTCGATTAGGGACTTTGTTATACTCGATGAGGGCACTTTTGTTATACCTGATTAGGGGACTTTGTTATACCGACTGACTTTTTGATGATCAGGGGGACTTTGTTATAGCGCCGATCAGGACTTTGTTAAACTCGATCAGGGAACTTTGTTATACTCGATCAGGGGTTTTGTTATCCCTCGTTCAGGCAACCTTTGTTATAATCGATCAGGCCTGAGTACTGACCAGGGACTTGTTATACTCGATGAGGGCCTTTTGTTAAACCGATTAGGGGACTTATACTCGATCAGGACTCTTGTTATACCTCGATCAGGGTTTTGTTTGGCTAATTATCAGGTAACTTTGTTATATTCCGATTAGGGGCCTTTGTTATAATCGCTCAGGGGACTTTGTTATACCGATCAGGGGACCTTGTTTTACCTGACTTGTAATTTCGTTGAGCACTGGATTAGGGACTTGCGTCTACAGGGACTTTGTTATTCGACTATGGGACTTTATACTCGATGAGGAAGCCTTTTGTTACATTGACGGCGAGGGATCTTGTTCTACCTTGATCAGGGGGAAATTGTTTTACCGATGAGGTGATTCTTTGTTATATTCGATGACAGGACTTGTTATACTCGATCATGGGACTTTGCTACTCGATGAGGGCCTTTGTTATAATTTCGATCAGGGCCTTTATACCCGATGAGGATCTTGTTATACTCGATCAGCAGACTTTGTTATAATTTCAGAATGGGGCTTTATACACTTTATCAGGAACTTTTGTTATACTCAAGAGGGGACTTGTGACTCCTCGATCGGGACTTTGTTTTACCTGATCAGGGGCACATATACCTCGATCAGGGGACCTTTGTTATACCTGATCAGGGCCTTGTTATACCTGATCAGGGGCCTTTGTTATAATTCGATCTGGGACTCGGTTATACCTGACCCGTGGACTTTGTTATACTCGATCTGGGCCTTGTTATACTTGATGAGGGGGGGTTTTGCTATACCCGAACAGAATTTTGTTATTTCGATAAGGGGGACTTCGCACCGATTAGGGCTTTGTTACCCGGATCAGGAAACTTTGTTATACCTGACTGTTTTGTTATAATTTCCGATGAGGGGACCCCTGTTATACCTGACCAGGGACTTTGTTATACCTGGATCAGGGCTTTGCTATACTTGATGAGAGGGCTGTTATTTCGATCAGCCTTGTTATAATCGTCTTGTGACTTGTTATACCTGGATCAGGGGACTTTGTTACACTGGAACAGGCCTTTGTTAAACCCGATCAAAGGCCTTGTTATCTTCGATGAGGGCCTTTATAAAATTTCAACGAGGCAACTTGTTCTACCTATTCAGGGACTCTTGTTATACTTGATCAGGGGACTCTTTATATACCTATTGAGAGGGTTTTGTTATACTGATCAGGGTTTTTTTTATATTTGATGAGGGCCTTGTTATAATCGTTCAGGGACTTTGTTATAATGATCAGGGGACTTTGTTATACCGTATCAGGGGACTTGTTATACCTGCATGAGGTAAGCCCATCTTTCTCGATCAGGGAATTTGTTGTAATCACCAGGGACTTTGCTATTTTTCGATGAGGGACTTTGTTATAACGATCATTGGACTTGTTATAATGATGAGGGCCTGTTATACTCAATTAGGGGCCTTTTGATATAATCTTATCAAGGGACTTTGTTTCTACTCTCGATGAGGGGCTTTTGTTATACTCGATCAGGGGACTTTGTTATACTTGATCAGGGAACTTTGTTTTACTCTGATGAGGGGCTTTTACCTGATCAGGGGCTTTTATACGGATCAGGGGTTTTGTTATAATCGTTTAGATGACTTTATTATACTCGACCAGGGCTACTGTTACCTGATCTGGGGCCTTGTTATACTTGATCAGGGGGGCTTTTGTTATACCAGAACAGGGATCTATATTCCTATAAGGGGACTCTGTTATACTCGATTAGGGGCTTTGTTATACTTGATTGTGAACTGTTATACTCGATCAGGAGCCTTGTTATACTCGGCGAGGGGACTTGGTTATACTAGACCAGGGACTTGTTATACCTGATCAGGGGCTTTGGTTATACTCTGATGAGGGCTTGTTATATCTGGATCAGCCTTTGGTTATAACTGTTCAGGGACTCATATACTTGATCAGGGACTGCTACCGGGAACAGGGCCTTTTGTTAAACCCGATCAAAGGCCTCTTTGTTATTCCTGGACAGTGCCTCCTTGCTAAACCTTCGATGAGGCAACTTGTTCTACTCATTCAGGGGACTTTGTTATACTTGATCAGACTTTGTACCAATGAGAGGGCTTTGCTATACTCGATCAGGGGGGCTTGTTATACCTGATGAGGCACTTGTTATACCCCGATTAGGGACTTTGTTATACTCGGATCAGGAATTTGATATTCTCGATCAGGGGACTTTATAGCCGATCAGGAGTCATAACCTCCGGATCAGGGAACTTTATACCTCGATCAGGGCCTTTATATCCCCGCCCAGGCACCTTTTGTTATATTCGATCAGGGCCTCGGTTATAATTCGACCAGGGGACTTTTGTTATACCTGATGAGGGGCCTTGTTAAACTCGATCAGGGACTTTGGTTATACTCCGATCAGGGACTTCGGTTATACTCGATCAGGGGAATTTTGTTTTACACTATCAGGTAACTTTGTTATATTCTGGATTAGGGGCCTTTTGTTATAATCGTTCAGGGACTTTTAAGTTATACCTGATCAGGGGATTCCTTATTTTACTCCGGATCAGTGGGGATCTTGGTTGTGCCTCGATTAGGGGACTTTGTTAGGCCCGGGATGAGGGGACTTTGTTCTCGATCATGGGACTTTGTCTACTCGATGAGGGGCCTTGTTATATTAATGATGAGGGGACTTTGTTCTACCGATCAGGGGAAATTGTTTTATTTCGATGAGGTGATTCTTTATATTCGATGACAGGACTTTTACTCGATCTGGGGACTTTGTTATACTCGATCAGGGGCTTTTGTTAAACTCGATCAGGGGCCTTTGTTATACTCAATCAGGGGACTTTGTTATACTCGATCAGGGGCCTTTCTTATACTCAATCATGGGACTTTGTTATACTCGATCAGGGGACTTTGTTATACTCGATGAGGGGACTTTGTTAAATTCGATGAGGGGCCTTTGTTATACTCGATGAGGGGACTTTGTTCTACTCGATCAAGGGCCTTTTTATACTCGATCAGGGGACTTTGTTATTTTCGATGTAGGGGACTTTGTTATACTCGATCATGGGACTTTCTTATACTCGATCAGGGGCCTTTGTTATACTCGATCAGGGGACTTTGTTTTCCTCGACCAGGGGAGTTTGTTATACTCGATCAGGGGACTTTGTTATACTCGATCACGCGACTTTGTTATACTCGGTGAGGGGACTTTGTTATACTCGATCAGGGGATTTTGTTAACCTCGATCAGAGACCTTTGTTATACTCGATCAGGGGGATTTGTTATACTCGATCATGTGACTTTGTTATACTCGATGAGGGACCTTTGTTATATACTCGATCAGGGGACTTCTACTCGATCAGGGACTTTGTTATACTCGATCAGGGACTTTATTTTCATTTCAGTCAGGGGACTTTGTTATCCTCGATCAGGGGACTTTGTTATATTCGATCAGGGGACTTTGTTATCCTCGACCAGGGGAGTTTGTTATACTCGATCAGGGGACTTTGTTATACTCGGTCAGGGGACTTTGTTATACTCGATCAGAGGCCTTTGTAATACTCGATCAGGGGACTTTGTTATACTCGATCAGGGAACTTTGAAATACTCGATCAAGGGCCTTTGTTATACTCGTTCAGGCGCCTTTGGTATATTCGATTAGGGGCCTTTATTATACTCGACCAGGGAAATTTGTTATACTCGATCATGGGACTTTGTTATACTCGATCAGGGGCCTTTGTTATTCTCGATCAGGGGGCTTTGTTATACTCGATCAGTCGAATTTGTTATACTTGATCAGGGGACTTTGTTATACTCGATCAGGGGACTTTGTTATACTCGATGACGGGCCTTTGTTAAACTCGATCTGAGGCCTTTGTTATACTCGATCAGGGGACTTTGTTATACTCGATCAGGGGACTTTGTTACACTCGATTAGGGCAGTCTGTTACACTCGACCAGGGGACTCTGTTATACTCGATCAGGGAACTTTTTCATACTCGATCAGGTGACTTTGTTATACTCGAAAAGTGGCCTTTGTTATACTCGATGAGGGGACTCTGTTATCCTCGATCAGCGGACTCTGTAATACTCGATCAGGGGACTTTGTTATACTCGAAAAGTGGCCTTTGTTATACTCTTTTAGAGGCCCTTGTTATACTCGAACAGGGGCCTTTGTTAAACTCGATCAAAGGCCTTTGTTATACTCGTTCAGGCGCCTTTGTTATATTCGATTAGGCGCCTTTGTTATACTCGACAAGGGGACTTTGTTATACCCGATCATGGGACTTTGTTATACTCGATTAGGGGCCTTTGTTATACTCGATCAGGGGCCTTTGTTATACTCGATCAGGGAACTTTGTTATTTTCGATCAGGGGACATTGTTATATTCGATGAGGGGACTTTGTTATACTCGATCATGGGACTTTGTTACACTCGATGAGGGGCCTTTGTTATACTCGATGAGGTTGCTTTGCTCAACTCGATTAGGGGACTTTGTTATGCTCGATCAGGGGCCTTTGTTATACTCGATCAGGGGCCTTTGTTATACTCGATCAGGGAACTTTGTTATATTCGATCAGGGGACTTTGTTATATTCGATGAGGGGACTTTGTTATACTCGATCATGGGACTTTGTTACAGTCGATGAGGGACCTTTGTTATACTCGATCATGGGACTTTGTTATACTCGATCAGGGGACTTTGTTACACTCGATGAGGGGACTTTGCTCTACTCGTTTAGGGGACTTTGTTATACTCGATCAGGGGACTTTGTTATATTCGATGAGGGGACATTGTTCTACTCGATCATCGGACTTTGTTATACTCGATCAGGGGCCTTTGTTATACTCGATCAGGGGCCTTTGTTATACTCGACCAGGGGTCTTTGTTATACTCGAACAGGGGCCTTTGTTATACTTGATCAGGGGGCTTTGTTATACTCGATCAGGTGACTTTGTTATTCTCGATCATGGGGACTTGTTTATATTCGATCCAGGGGCTTTGTTATACTCGATCAGGGAACTTTGTTATACTCGATCAGGGGCCTTTGTTATACTCGTTCAGGCGCCTTTCTTATATTCGATCAGGGGCCTTTGTTATACTCGACCACGGGATTTTGTTATACTCGATCAGGGGCTTTTGTTAAACTCGATCAGGGGCCTTTGTTATACTCAATCAGGGGCCTTTGATATACACGATCAGGGGTCTTTGTTTTACTCGATCAGGGAACTTTGTTATACTCGATGAGGGGCCTTTGTTATACTCGATGAGGGGACTTTGTTATACTCGATCATGGGACTTTGTTACACTCGATGAGGGGCCTTTGTTATACTCGATGAGGGGACTTTGTTCTACTCGATCAGGGGACTTTGTTATACTCGATCAGGGGACTTTGTTATATTCGATGAGGGGACTTTGTTATACTCGATCAGGTGACTTTGTTATACTCGATCAGGGGACTTTGTTTTCCTCGACCAGGGGAGTTTGTTATACTCGATCACGGGACTTTGTTATACTCGATCAGGGGACTTTGTTATACTCGGTGAGGGGACTTTGTTATACTCGATCAGGGGACTTTGTTAACCTCGATCAGAGGCCTTTGTTATACTCGATCAGGGGACTTTGTTATACTCGATCATGGGACTTTGTTATACTCGATGAGGGCCTTTGTTATACTCGATGAGGGGACTTTGTTCTACTCGATCAGGGGACTTTGTTATACTCGATCAGGGTGACTTTGTTATATTCGATGAGGGGACTTTGTTATACTCGATCATGGAACTTTGTTATACTCGATCAGGGGCCCTTGTTATACTCGATCAGGGGCCTTTGTTATACTCGATCAGGGAACTTTGTTATACTCGATCAGGGGACTTTGTTATTTTGGATGAGGGGACTTTGTTATACTCGATCATGGGACTTTGTTACACTCGATGAGGGGCCTTTGTTATACTCGATCAGGGGACTTTGTTCTACTCGATCAGGGGACTTTGTTATACTCGATCTGGGGACTTTGTTATATTCGATGAGGGGACTTTGTTATACTCGATCATTGGACTTTGTTATACTCGATCAGGGGCCTTTGTTATACTCGATCAGGGGCCTTTGTTATATTCGATCAGGGAACTTTGTTATACTCGATCAGGGGACTTTGTTATACTCAACCAGGGGACTTTGTTATACTCGATGAGGGGCCTTTGTTAAACTCGATTAGAGGCCTTTGTTATACTCGATCAGGGGACTTTGTTATACTCGATCAGGGGAATTTGTTACACTCGATCAGGGGACTTTGTTACACTCGATTAGGGCAGTCTGTTATACTCGAGGAGGGGACTCTGTTATACTCGATCAGGGGACTTTGTTATACTCGATCAGGGGACTTTGTTGTACTCGAAAAGTGGCCTTTGTTATACTCTTTTAGAGGCCTTTGTTATACTCGAACAGGGGCCTTTGTTAAACTCGATCAAAGGGCTTTGTTAAACTCGATGAGGAGACTTTGTTATACTCGATCAGGGGAGTTTGTTATACTCGATCAGTGGCCATTTTATACTCGATCAGGGGCCTTTTTTATACTCGATCAGGGGCCTTTGTTATACTCGATCAGGGGACTTTGTTATAATCGACCAGGAGTCTTTGTTATACTCGATCAGGGGCCTTTGTTATACTTGATCAGGGGGCTTTGTTATACTCGATCAGGGAACTTTGTTATTTTCGATCAGGGGGACTTTGTTATACTCGATAAGGGGACTTTGTTATACTCGATCATGGGAGTTTGTTATACTCGATGAGGGGCCTTTGTTATACTGGATGAGGGGACTCTGTTATACTCGATCAGGGGACTTTGTTATACTCGATCGGGGACTTTCTTATATTCGATGAGGGACTTTGTTATACTCGATCATGGGACTTTGTTATACTTTCGATGAGGGGCCTTTGTTATACTCGATGATAGGACTCCTGTTATACTCGATCAGGGACTGTTATACTCGATCAGGGGACTTTGTTATATTCGATGAGGGGGACTTTGTTATACTCGATCATTGGACTTTGTTTTACTCGATGAGGGCCTTTATTTATACTCGATGAGGGACTTTGTTCTCTCGATCAGGGACTTTGTTATACTCGATCAGGAGTCTATGTTATATTCGATCAGGGGACTTTGTTATCCTCGATCAGGGGAGTTTGTTATACTCGATCAGGGGACTTTGTTATACTCGATCAGGGGACTTTGTTATACTCGGTGAGGGGACTTTGTTATACTCCATCAGGTGAGTTTGTTTAACTCGATCAGAGGCCTTTGTTATACTCGTTTAGGCGCCTTTGTTATATTCGATTAGGGGCCTTTATTATACTCGACCAGGGGACTTTGTTATACTCGATCATCGGACTTTGTTATACTCGATCAGGGGCCTTTGTTATACTCGATCACGGGGCTTTGTTATACTCGATCAGTCGAATTTGTTATACTTGATCAGGGGACTTTGTTATACTCGATCAGGGGACTTTGTTATAGTCGATGAGGGGCCTTTGTTAAACTCGATCAGAGGCCTTTGTTATTCTCGATCAGGGGACTTTGTTATACTCGATCAGGGGACTTTGTTACACTCGATTAGGGAAGTCTGTTACACTCGACCAGGGGACTCTGTTATACTCGATCAGGGAACTTTGTCATACTCGATCAGGTGCCTTTGTTATACTCGAAAAGTGGCCTTTGTTATCCTCGATCAGCGGACTCTGTAATAATCGATCAGGGGACTTTGTTATACTCGAAAAGTGGCCTTTGTTATACTCTTTTAGAGGCCTTTGTTATACTCGAACATGGGCCTTTGGTAAACTCGATCAAAGGCCTTTGTTATTCTCGATTAGAGGACTTTGTTAAACTCGATGAGGAGACTTTGTTATACTCGATCAGGGGCCCTTGTTATACTCGATCAGATGCCTTTGTTATACCTTCATCAGGACTTGTTACACCCATTAGGGAAGTCTGTTACACCTCACCAGGGGACTCTGCTACCTCGATCAGGAACTTTATTACTCGATCAGGTGCCTTTGTTATACCCTAAAAAGTGGCTCTTGCTATCCTCGATCAGCGGACTCTGTAATACTGATCAGGACTTTGTTATACCTCGAAAAGTGGCCTTTTGTTATACTCTTTTAGAGGCCTTTTGTTATAATTTCGAACAGGGCCTTTGAGCAAACTCGATCAAAGGACTTTGTTATACCTGTTCAGGCGCCTTTGTTATATTCGATTAGCCTTTGTTATACTCGAAAAGTGGCCTTTGTTATACTCTTTTAGAGGCCTTTGTTATACTCGAACAGGGGCCTTTGTTAAACTCGATCAAAGGCCTTTGTTATACTCGTTCAGGCGCCTTTGTTATATTCGATTAGGGGCCTTTGTTATACTCGACAAGGGGACTTTGTTATACTCGATCATGGATCTTTGTTATACTCCATGAGGGGCCTTTGTTATACTCGATGAGGTTGCTTTGCTCAACTCGATTAGTGGACTTTGTTATACTCGATCAGGGGCCTTTGTTATACTCGATCAGGGGCCTTTGTTATATTCGATCAGGGGACTTTGTTATATTCGATGAGGGGACTTTGTTATACTCGATCATGGGACTTTGTTACAGTCGATGAGGGACCTTTGTTATACTCGATCATGGGACTTTGTTATACTCGATCAGGGGACTTTGTTACACTCGATGAGGGGACTTTGCTCTACTCGATTAGGGGACTTTGTTATGCTCGATCAGGGGACTTTGTTATATTCGATGAGGGGACATTGTTCTACTCGATCATCGGACTTTGTTATACTCGATCAGGGGCCTTTGTTATACTCGATCAGGGGCCTTTGTTATACTCGACCAGGAGTCTTTGTTATACTCGATCAGGGGCCTTTGTTATACTTGATCAGGGGGCTTTGTTATACTCGATCAGGGGACTTTGTTATTCTCGATCATGGGGACTTGTTTTTATTCGATCCAGGGGCTTTGTTATACTCGATCAGGGAACTTTGTTATACTCGATCAGGGGCCTTTGTTATACTCGTTCAGGCGCCTTTGTTATATTCGATCAGGGGCCTTTGTTATACTCGACCAGGGGACTTTGTTATACTCGATCAGGGGCTTTTGTTAAACTCGATCAGGGGCCTTTGTTATACTCAATCAGGGGCCTTTGATATACACGATCAGGGGTCTTTGTTTTACTCGATCAGGGAACTTTGTTATACTCGATCAGGGGACTTTGTTATATTCGATGAGGGGACTTTGTTATACTCGATCATGGGACTTTGTTACACTCGATGAGGGGCCTTTGTTATACTCGATGAGGGGACTTTGTTCTACTCGATCAGAGGACTTTGTTATACTCGATCAGGGGACTTTGTTATATTCGATGGGGACTTTGTTATACTCGATCAGGTGACTGTTATACTCGATCAAGGGTTTTGTTATATTCGATGAGAGGACTTTTATTATACTCGATCATGGGACTTTGTTATACTTTCGATGAGGGCCTTTGTTATATACCGATGAGGACTTTGTTACTCGATCAAGGGACTTTGTTATACTCGATCAGGGGACTTTGTTATATTCGATAGGGGACTTTGTTATACTCGATCATGGGACTTTGTTATACTCGATCATGGGGCATTTGTTATACTCGATCAGGGGACTTTGTTTTCCTCGTCCAGCGGAGTTTGTTATACTCGATCAGGGGACTTTGTTATACCCGATCAGGGGACTTTGTTATACTCGGTGAGGGGACTTTGTTATACTCGATCAGGGGACTTTGTTAACCTCGATCAGAGGCCTTTGTTATACTCGATCAGGGGACTTTGTTATTCTCGATCAGGGAACTTTGAAATACTCGATCAGGGCCCTTTGTTATACTCGTTCAGGCGCCTTTGTTATATTCGATCAGGGACCTTTGTTCTACTCGATCAGGGGACTTTGTTATACTCGATCAGGGTGACTTTGTTATATTCGATGAGGGGACTTTGTTATACTCGATCATGGAACTTTGTTATACTCGATCAGGGGCCCTTGTTATACTCGATCAGGGGCCTTTGTTATACTCGATCAGGGAACTTTGTTATACTCGATCAGGGGACTTTGTTATTTTGGATGAGGGGACTTTGTTATACTCGATCATGGGACTTTGTTACACTCGATGAGGGGCCTTTGTTATACTCGATCAGGGGACTTTGTTCTACTCGATCAGGGGACTTTGTTATACTCGATCTGGGGACTTTGTTATATTCGATGAGGGGACTTTGTTATACTCGATCATTGGACTTTGTTATACTCGATCAGGGGCCTTTGTTATACTCGATCAGGGGCCTTTGTTATATTCGATCAGGGAACTTTGTTATACTCGATCAGGGGACTTTGTTATACTCAACCAGGGGACTTTGTTATACTCGATGAGGGGCCTTTGTTAAACTCGATTAGAGGCCTTTGTTATACTCGATCAGGGGACTTTGTTATACTCGATCAGGGGAATTTGTTACACTCGATCAGGGGACTTTGTTACACTCGATTAGGGCAGTCTGTTATACTCGAGGAGGGGACTCTGTTATACTCGATCAGGGGACTTTGTTATACTCGATCAGGGGACTTTGTTGTACTCGAAAAGTGGCCTTTGTTATACTCTTTTAGAGGCCTTTGTTATACTCGAACAGGGGCCTTTGTTAAACTCGATCAAAGGGCTTTGTTAAACTCGATGAGGAGACTTTGTTATACTCGATCAGGGGAGTTTGTTATACTCGATCAGTGGCCATTTTATACTCGATCAGGGGCCTTTTTTATACTCGATCAGGGGCCTTTTATTTATACTCGATCAGGGGCCTTTGTTATACTC